>NC_056716.1:12847288-12912288 GCF_018831695.1 Puntigrus tetrazona
TTGAGCAAAATACAGTCCACAAATATAAAGTAAAATGCAATTTTCCTCCTTTCATGAAATATGCACGCGCCAAAAAGCTCAGTAAGGTCAGGGATTACCACATTCTTATGATAAAAGGCTACAAAACAATGTTTTTTGTTGTAACGTTTACCAGTAAATCATGCAAAAATAAGCCCAAGAATGCGATTAGATTAGATTTCATGTTGACTAAGTCCTTTGTTCAAGTACTCCTCGCAGTGCATCATTACAAGAGCCTAGAGTCCCGTCACAGGAGGCAGTGCTGCACGACTGCATAACAAGAGCAAGGTGGGCCCTCAAGCAACCTGGAGAAGAGACAGCACTTTGTTTACCATCTCGGTGGCTTGGAAAAGAGCACAGAGACTCCCACTCAACCGGTCAAATTTTACAAGCTCTTTGCTAGATTTCTGTTAAACCTACACCGTGACAATACCGGAGTTGCGTAACTCCCAGGTATGTCGAGTTCAGTGTTTTTAACGCGCTTAACGATCGCTCTTGTTATTATCCGAATCGGTCTCGTCTGTGCCAGCAGCAGGTTACTGGAACACACAGGGCATTGCTTTAAGCGTTTAAAATTAACATTTCATTTAGGTTAGCGTGTGCCAAAGCTTGTGGTACTATCAGAGAAAACACTAAAATGTGAAAAACAAAGCGAGCTTCGTACACGGCACAAATGCGATTTGGCAACACTCAAATTCCAGCATTCCGGTGTTGCGTTAGTTAGTAACATGTTATATCAACAAGGCTGGGCTTCGGGTTAGGCAGTTTAATTGAATTGGAGAGGAACTAATTTCTAAATTAGCGGTTCAAAATATTAACTCATTTCAAGTAAACACTTTTTCCCCTTGAATTGGTTCTTTTAAAAATTACACATCTGACAACAAAAACAACAAGAAAAAAAAAAAAAAAAAAAAAAAAAAAAAAAGCAGTGCCAGTCATTAAAAACTGACGCACTGAGCAATCTACCATGGGAGGAGGAAAAAACAAAAAAACAAAACCGGATTTGATCGAATACATAAAACGATAAAACGTTCAGGGCTTAACAATAAAGATAGCTCAAGGCCGAGGCTTGAGCCTAGTGCTGCATTTATGCCATCGATTCAAGGTTGCACCAATGACCCCTAACTCAACAAAACCTGTATGTGACTAGTTCTGTTACTAGTATAATGATCATCGTTCTCAAAAAAATGAGACCGAACCACCAAACTGAGTTCTCAAGAGCCATTTACACAGACCTTTTCACATACGGTCTTACCATTAAGAGAAAGTGTGAAGAGGATCTTTAAATAAATTAATTAACACATACTGGTTAATTCATGAAATTTACAAGAGGTTGTAAAATTACCGTAAATAACCGAAATATGTACCGGTATTTTGAAAAATCACGTGTGAATGGTGCTTTACCAATAAAAGGGAGGACGCCATTACCTGAGCGAACAGCGCATTTTTGCATCTACATGTAAAGTAGTTTCTGGGGTTTTTTTTACATTGACGTCTGTTCTCTTATTGGCCATCAAGTTGAATTATAATCGTTACGTTTACAGCTAATAAAAATACAAACCCTCAAAAGTTACATACAAATGAAAATTCAGCTTTGTTATATTAGGAATGGATTACATTTCATCATGTATTAAAATAGAGAGCTATTGATATTGCGAAATATTATTAATCAAAATATTTGCAATTTGAAAATTCATGATATTAGCAACCGTAATCTTTTGAATTGCATGTGAAGTTTAAGTGTTGCTATTTTTTCTAGTAGATAAACTGATGTGGTCAAATAAATAAACGTTTAGATTAAAAAATTCATGTAAATTATTTTTTAGGCAAGCAAAAATGTGAACAGGACAAAACTATTGTTGAGCCTCGACATAATGGTTACATAACATGCGTCTGAAACGGAACAAAAAGGACACATCCACAGCTGAGGAAACAAAAAAGAAGCCAAATCCAAGCTTCAGAGCGTTACCAGCAAAGCGTTGATGATCAAACGGTCAGCCCAGTGTGATTTTAACACATTGCCTTTGTCTCCTGCGAAACACAACGACACCTGGCAAAAGCGAGGGGATAATTCCCATCTCCAGCACTGGGAGGGAGAAACTGAAGGTTTCAATGCGCGCAGTTCTCCTGCGGTTTAGTAGCGAGAGCTCGGGACTGCGCAGAACTTTCCCGGCCCGGGTTATAAATCAGGTCTGAGGTCAACGAGACTTCACTAGCTCAGCATCAAACTCCTGCTGACCAGAAACAATGCTGCACACACACACCTCTCTCAAAATAACATTTTAACGTGGCAATTGTATGCTTGAGGAGCCATCGGATCAAAACAAAGCACACAAAGAGTCAAATGTATAACGAAGACAAAAGCAGTGATAACAGAAATACAATAGGGTCATAATATTGATCTACAAGGTAAAATTTCTACAGTAACGCTGATCTATGCATATCCATAAACGTCAGCGTACCTCCTCAAGACGGTCAACCACAGGCAGCTCCTTTCTTACTAAACACATCAATTAGCAACAAAGACATTTCATTATTTATTTTAGTGCGTCACTGCCATTATTTCTGGCACTGAAAAGAATGGTTTCATAATTTGTTATATCATGCCTGCAGGCACTTATTGGAAGAGCATGCCATCGGAAAGGACTATTGGTACACATGGAAAAGCGCAAAAAACAAGGGCAACTGTGATTAGGTAAGGTCTGAAGCATCCAGAAAGTGATCATCCAAGAAAGGTGCGAGCTTTTGAGTCTATAAACTTACCTATTTTGGATGAATTTCCATAATTTGCCTACTGTGAAAGCAACTGACACGTTTAACAAACCTGACGCAGTGCTCTCCGGCAAACACCAACTTGTCCTTTAACATGGGGAGTGATTTATTCCCTAAATGATCTAAATCATTTCGGTTATATAGTTAAAACCCAATGTTTCGAAGTCGATAGTCCATGTTCATTCTTTGTGTTTGTAACCAAAAAAAAAGTGTGGATATTCCCCAATGCAAGATCAATTGCGTTTATGAAGTAAGGCACAAATTAACATTAACCAACTAACATTACAGGTTAAAAAAAATAGGTACCTAAAGGTTTTAAAACATTTGTACGTTCAAATATTAGCTGCTGAGTACTTCAAACTGACACTATGATAAAAATCAATATTGTTTGGGGTTGGGTTTTCCAATACAACAACAGAAATAAACAACGGACATAAATACCACAGCGAGCAGATAAAGGCATTTAACCTCCACAGCTCGTTTAAATTAATTTTTTGGTGTGTTACTACGTCTAAACAAATTACGAAATAACACTTATTTGCCATATCGTATTAAATTAGACTGTATTTTCTAGTATACAGTTATTCAAAATAAACAACAAGAGGCACGGACACTTTAAACCGTCTTATCAGACTAATGATACTATAAGCTGAACAGTAGGGGTAAACTACTACTTACCCAGAATTAATAATAATCACAATAAAAAGACGTCTCAGTACAGGGATTTCAGAGTAAACAATGTGAGATAATTATGAAAACGAGGGTGAAATATTAATGCGCACGTACCTCAATGTACCCGGCTAGACTCGGAACAGCAATGGCCAGAATGAGCACAGATACGGCCGGTACTGAACCCATCTTCCACGGTTACTCTCTGCTGGGATCTGTGCTGAAATTATCCCGCTGTTGATTCTTATAAGAGGCTCTTGAACAGAAAAGGGCTCAATAAACGGTCCGCGAGCTGTTGTCGTGCGCGTCGATCCCGCTCTCAGCGCGTGTGCAATGCTTGCGCGTCTCCGACCTGCCGCTGTAACGAGCGCGGGCTCTGAAAACACGAGCAAGCGCGCCACCGGCTGACTGATGAAGGGACCGACCGGAAATGAGGTCATCGCGCTGTCATCTAGCGAAGGACGCAAACTGGGTGTGTGCACCTCCTGTGGGTTTATTACGAAATTGTTGGACAATCGATATGGATTTCATCCGGATTTTAAAGTAAAATTTAGACCTGTTATAACGAAAAATATGAAACGTGTCATTTTTGTAATTTACACAAAACAAAATCTAAAAAATATTTTTCAAGTGCTTTTTCCACATTATAAGCAGAGGTTAAATTACTTTGTAATAATCATATGTAATTCTATATGCAAATATAATTTAATCTGAAGCAATATTATGATCAGTTTTATATAAACTCTTGACATAAATCTGCGCTTTTTTATATTTTATCCAAGGGCATTATTTTTAACTTTATAGAGGGCACTTCCACTAATCCTATTAATACTTTAATTACTAATTCTTATATTTGATCTATACATTCAATCACTGTAATGTGAGAGTTATTATCTACATACAACGGCATTAAATAATATTATGACATTCTTTTCAAAAATATAAACAAACAAGAAATTATCTTGGAAATAATACATATGCATAGGCTAATGAAACTTTGGCTCAACTGATTCGTTCAAAACACTGAATCGTTCAGCAGTGAATCTACTGTTTTTGTGTAACTTAAAATGTTACGTTAAGTGACCAAATAATGTTGTTATTTGCTTATTAGACTGTTTGTAGAACTATTAAACAAAACCGTTGTGTGATGTCACATCGAGAGGCTGTGAAAGCAGTGGCGGCTGGTCAGTGGCGCCCCCCATCAAGTCAGCCAGGGAAGAAGCAAAGGTCGACATGTTAAAAATAGGTGTAATATGTGTGGCAAATAAAATCACAAAAGCCCATTATTTATTCATGCTATTCGACTGGTGCTCATGTTAGCACCTAATAAAATAATTTTTTACAAATCTAAACGTGTTCGTATTTGTTTTGTGTGTACGGGGTGTGTGGGTATGTTCATTTTTCAGTAAAATGACTGAAAGTATGCACGTGACTTCAGATTGTTTCAGATTGTCCTCGGGCAAGACCCTCCCACTTTCGATTTTAGCCAATAAATATGGTTTATATATATATATATATATATATATATATATATATATATATATATATATATATATATATATATATATATATATATATATATATAGGCATTGAAACATCAGTTTTCATCAGTATATGAATGTGTGCACAACCTCATGATTTCCAAAAAGAAATTGGCTTCATTACATCTATTTCCTGTTTATACTTTGAGCTTTTTCTGCATTTATTCATATTCGGTGTCAATTATCATGTGTCACTGTATAATAATTAAAATAATAGATAAAAATCTAATATTAATTAAAAAAGTATTATTATTAAAAATGTTCTTTACAACAACAGGGTCTTATACAGCACGTTTAAAGCACGGTTCTTTATGGAACAACTATGGTTACAAGCTGAAGAACCCTAAACTAGTACATTACTCTGTAGAAACATGTCTTCTTTTCTAACAAACATAAATGCAAATTACAAAACTATACACCAACCGCTCTTCTTTTTATTATTGTAGCGTCAGCAGCTTTGCAATCAATAAAGGGAAGCTGACATCTTTGGTATACAGAAAAGGCCACAGTTTCCTCTTTAACTCTCTTTGACACACGAAAACGTCACGTTGAAATTAAGTGCAACGGTAAAATAATTACAATTGATTAAATGATATTTAAAAACACACAAAAAGTAAAACCATTCTGTATCCAAGATTGTTGTAGATGATGTGATGCGACACAGCAGGACGCTGTCTCTCGTGTCCATGAATGCAGATCTACAGGTGGTCTGTGTAAAATCAGTAGGAGGCAGAAAAGTCAACATGTTTTTCCGCCTGCTGTTACACAATAGACTGTCTGCTTCTCCCATCGCACCACATTTACACAATCCAATAGTCAATAAACGTGACAAAGTTTTTAAATGTCATCTGCCATCTGTGTATGTGCAACTCGTTTATGTTTTCCCAAGTTGCACTGTATACTGTACAATATATATATATATATATATATATATATATATATATATATATATATATATATATATATATATATATATGTGTGTGTGTGTGTGTGTGTGTGTGTGTGTGTGTGTGTTAGTATAATCTTATATATTACATATCTGAGTGTTCCCTGGTTACTGTGTACCATAGACAGTCCAGTTGATGTTGCTTACCATCAGGTACCAGCACTTCCGTTCATCTAAACATGTATCTGTGTGTTCATTAAACATCATAAACATAATTCTGAACAATGACAGTGTTTTTTTGTGTCAGTGAATTTGTGAATGTTGAAAACAGCGATTACTTTGTGAATGTTTGCAGAAGCTGTGACGGATTACATAACACACAGCGTTTAGGCTGCAACAATTGATTTTATTTGCATCTGCCGACCTATTGAACGCGAGACTGACGAGTTGTTCTTTGACAGATGTCCTCTAGCACGGACAATAACTAAAACCTTGCCTTTTTGAGACTAATCCATAACCATCCCTGGTAAAAAATTAGTACGACACGACTATGCCCTATTATCGGTTCTTACCTTTTTTAGATCTAGACGTTATTTAGCTCTAGTTCTGTAATCACCTTTTCATGATGTATTAATATCTGGTATTAATAAATGTTATTATTATGGGTCTATTGCATTGGACTGGACTGTATTGCTATCGTTACTACTAAACATGTATTTAATTTGTATTGGTTTATAGTCTATAGTGATTGTAGCTAAAATCTTAAAAACAATTTTCAGTGAGCTGTACTTCGTAGAAACGCCATTTTTATGCAACAGAAACCTGCATGTCTAGTTTGCATCCCGACGAGGCAAACTGCATTCGAGGCTCTGTCTCAAATTCTACTACGCGCCCTACCTAGACAGCCTTTTCGGACCCCCGAAGCAGCTGAGGTGCGACTGCCAACCACGCTCCCTAGGTAGGCAGCACGCTAGATTGCGACGTGCGGCAGACACCCGCGTAAGGTGAGTCACTCCTTAACAGAAACACACATCGATACTTCATTTCCACGGTCATATCTGTGCTTCGAGTTCACCTTACAGCGGTTTTAAAACGTTAACGCGCGAGCTCGCCGCACTTTGACGTGTTTAGGGCTGTTTTGTAGTTTAGAGGTCGGGTTTAAAGTGTTGTTCGTAGGAAGCGCTCACCTGTAGAGCCAGTATCGCTCGAGTTAGTCACTCCCATTGTAAAGCGAACCTCCGGAAATATCTCTCGCAGGTAGCCGAAACGGTCTCCACGGAAGATAAAATGCGGTTCTTTTTAATCCTCCGGTTTGGTTTTTGAGACTTACACGTTTAGTCTGCCCTGTTCATTTGAAAGTTTTTAATCGGGACGCTTTAATTGATATTTTGTGCATTTGTGCACTTGTTGTGGGCGTCTTGTTTTTGCCACACTCGTGCGATTTCTCACGAGAATAACAAGTCTGCGGTTTTTTTTTCTTACAGTATTCAGTTACTCGTCTTATTTTGTCAGCAGAAGTGGAAGTCTAAGAAACGTCTGTTGATATTCATTCACCTGGCGGCTTCTCAGAAATGGACCCGATGGATGGAGGAATGCGTTACACCCCCGGTTCTTCGGTAAGATTCACGCGGCCTACCACATTAACATCTTAATATATATACATCTTAACCTTTTTAAGCGACCTTAAACCCGTAATGATAACTGAGATATAGCATGTGTGCTTAAAAACTGCTGTGTTTATGGCATGAAGGCATTTCCTGCTCTGTCAGCCTGTTTACCAAGGCATCATATCAAGATCTGCTGGGGCTGAACCTTTGAAAACACACATATATATGAGTGTGGTCACCTATCTGATACCATCAAGGGGCCAGGAAAACATACAAGTTCTGTTTCCAGGCCTCGGATTCGGTTGAGACTTCGGCTGCTTTCGGTATTTATTTCGATCTAAAGGGCCTCGTAGGTCGACCTTAATATGTCATGGCCTGATTGCACAACTTAAAGTTTTTTTATGCAGTCGGAAACGCGGGTGTAAAAGCTCTCACTTGGGCGGTACCTTTTTAAAAGATACACTTTGGTACCTGTTAGGTTCAGATACGTACGCTTTGAGTGCTAATATCTACCTGTAATGTAGCGAAACGGACACTTGCCGGGGTGCATGTGTAGGGGATTTCATTTCTATTGATCATCAATAGGCGTTCGTGTTTTAAGTGGCGTTGCTGACCGGATTAGCTGCGCTTCGTCGTCGTCTGCGAGGATAGGGTGTCGATGGACGTTCGCAAGACGTTGAGTGAAGTGCCTCAGAGGTCTGCAGCAGCAGTTATTGTTTCTGGTGATTGTCGGTAGCTGTTTGTTTGATTTTATGGGAGGTTTTCAGGAGCCAACATGGATACCGCAATCTAGGGTACGCTCTAAAAATGGAAATAAATACCAATAAACCAATATTTAAAGACAGTAAATGAGACGCACACTAAAGTGCATAGTGTATGACTTTAAATGGTAGCCTACATTCATTTTTTCTTTTATTGCGCAAAGAAAATATTCAGTTTTTGTTCAAATCTTAATTAAACGGTAACTTACCGCTACTTGCCACATTCATAATTATTTTCGAAATATAGCGAAATTTGCCTTAAATCCTATTTTTTTTCAGGTTATTACGTGACTGTTGACCTATATTATACCAAGTATATTATGCTAGCAGTGCACTACATTTACAAAATATTCACTCAAAGTATGTGAAAGCATAACGCATTTTTAAAATCTCTAACCGAGATCTCAGATATCGGTCTGTCGCTAGTTCGGATGTGCTGGGAAGTAAATGCAGTGACTTAAATGCGGTATAAAGGATAAAAATCTATTTTGTAGAAAGGAACTGACGTTTCAGTGCCTTCGTGAATGATTTATTTATATTTTTGTGCTGTGTATGAAGTTGCACGCATTCCACAGCTTTGTTACGACATGCTTAAGGCAGTCGGCTTTACTATGAGACGACACCCCCACAGATGAAACCTGAAAATGACTCGGGGATATCCCACTTATTCAGCAGCGATCAGCTGCTTTTCATGTGTCATGCACGTCGTCGTCGTCGTCGTAGGATGAATGTCAACTGCTTAAGCCAGGTCGAGTTCACTCATTTACGGCTGGACGTTCATTGCTCATTAACTTGAATCTCTTAAGTTTGGACCAAAAGGAGAAAAGAAACGATTAGTCGTTCAATTTGTGGTTTCAAATATGCAGTGGCAAAGAGAAAAATGATAATAAAACTGTTTAGATGTCCTTGAAAATCTCATTGGGGACTGGCAGTTTATATTTGGCTTCACCGGATGGTAAAATATGAAGTCTTTGTTTCATAAAAGTTTCCATTTGTTTCATGAATTCCATGGCTTTTTGTCTTGGCACATTTTTTGATACAAATTAAGTAGAAAATAGGTCATGAACGGTGTCATGTGACGGCAGTCTAAGATAACAGACACAGCCAACATTTATGAAAGACGCAATTTTAGGCCAGTGTTTCATAGTGAGCAAAGTACACTTCTGTTATAGTTTGGGGTCGGTGAGATCTTTTTGGAATTCATGCTTTTATTCCGTAAAGATGCGTTAATTTGAGAGTTAAGACTTTTATGTTGTTTAAAAATAAATATTTTTTACCCATTCTTAAAGGACGCGTATCGCGATTTCCTTAGAAGCCCAACTGATTTTAACATTGTACCACCGAAGCAGCTGATTTTAATCATTTCTGAAGGATCTTGTAATACTGAAGACTGGAATGATGGTGAAAAATTCAGGTTTGGTCACATGAAAATACATTTTTTAAAAAAAAAAAACCTATTTTAAATTGTATTGATATTTCACAGTATTTTATTTTTAATTAAATAAATGCACACTCAGTGAGCCCAAGAGCCATCTTTCAGAAGCATTATACTGAGCTTTTGTGGTTTTATTTATTTAAAACTGTTTTTACACATAAATGAAAACAATATTTACTGAAATGCGGTTCTAAAAAGCCCATTGAAGGTTAATGCTAATACTCACTGAATCCTGTGATGTTTCACCACTGCTTTCATTATAATAGCTCTAACCGCATGGAGTACTACGTCCTATTATGCCTCATACTTTCATTATCAGGCTGATCGTGTATCTAAGTGTGTTTGTGTCTCGGTATATAATCAACCCCGCTTACGATCTCTCACATACTTATTCTGGTGTTGTTGTTGTTTATGGTTTGTCTGTAGTCCCCTACTAAAAACCGCAACCTCACTTATAGGATAACTTTTCATGTTTCAGTCTGTTTATCATCATGGATAAAATATAAAGTTGTCTTTTAAAATGTACTTAAATGTATTTTAACAAATGTACAAATACTACATGCTTTATTTACTTAAATACAGTATATTGTGAAATATTATCATTACAATTTGAAAGAACTGTTATTTGTTGAAATACGTTTTTTAAAGCAATTAGTGTTCCTGTGATGCAAAGAGGAATTTGCAGCATTATTACTCCATATTTCTGAACAGCATTTATTTAGATGCCTTGATCAATCATCTTTGCGGAATAAAATATTCATTTACGTTTAAAGAACATATTACAATAATCAGTAGCTACAGTAAAAGTAAAAGCAGTCCTACTTTTCACAACTCGCACAAACATGCTGTCTGTGATGTCTGTGGCACTGCTTTATAAAAATTGAGACGCTGCCTCTCTCTTCTCTGAAAACAAAGCCTGTGTAGACTTTGAAGTTGCTCAGAGCAGTATGAGCATCATCTAGGGAAGTGTTCTAATGCTGTTCTTATATAATGCCTATGAATCTGTGCTTATTCTGTCAAAAAAAAAAAGCTCTGCAGTTTACTGTGCGTTCTCTGTTCTCAGTCAGAATCTCGTTCTGTTGAGGATATGCGCTGCAATTTTCATTTTTTTTATTTATTTCCCCAAACCAACTTTTATGTAGTTAAATTCAGAGACTCTGGAGTTTACAGAGAAGAGTAAAAAGTATTATGCCTCTTTTGTGTGCAGGACAAGGACTGGGACACAGCTGTCACGTTCTTGCCAGCATCGGATAATAAAAAGCTGGAGAAGAAAAGAGGCCCTGGGAGAGTTGGGATCATTGTCGGTCTGGTGATCTTGGCAGCCGTTTTGGCTTTGATCATTGGGCTTCTGGTCTGGCATTTCCACTGTAAGTCCATACTGCAGCCACAAACGGCATAACACCGGTACCAGTGTCCGTCAATATAGTCCTGATCATGTGTTTGTTGGTTCATGTCTCACTGGTGTCTGCAGTTCGAAAAGATTTAAAATTACAGAAGATTTACATCGGCTCGCTTAGAATAACTAATGAAGTTTTTGTGGACGCGTATGAAAACCCGGAGAGTGCGGAGTATAAAAATTTGGCGGACAAAGTCAAGGATCAGGTCAGAACCAAATTGGCGTTAATTCGATTTTTCATAGTAATGACAGGGAAAAATGTATTTGAAATTGTTTTTTTTTTATTCACGTTTAGCTGAAATCAATGTACTCCGAAGCTCCAGAACTGTCTAAATATTACATGGGCTCCAAAGTTCAAGCATTCAGGTATGTTTTACATGTCACTGCCCACATTTTTTAAATGTTTTTTGTTCATGCACTCACTTTTTAAAAATGATTAACACAAAAATGTCAATTTGCTGAAAACCTAATCGCCTTTAGGCCATCCATGATGTAGATGAATTTGCTCTTTCATCTAAACGGATTTGGTGGATGCTTGGCAGTAAATAGGTGCTGTCAGAATGGGATCCCAAACGGCTTATAAAAAAACAAGTAATCCATAACAGGCAGTCTGTGTTATGTGAAGTGATAAACTGTATGTTCATAATTCATAAATTTGTCCATAACTCCATAATCCATCAAAATGCAAAAAAAAAATCCATTCACCTTCTTTTCCTCAATGGAGCCATGTGTATTACTTGTGTGGTGTTTTTATCATCTGGACTCTCATTCTGAAGGCACCTATTCACTTTAGAGGATTCATTGGTGAGCAGGTGATGTAATGCTAAATTTCTCCAAAACTGTTCGGCTGAAGAAGCAAACTGATCTTGGATGGCAGGATGGCGAGTACATTTTCAGCGGTTTTAATCTCGATCTGTCTCTGTGGCTTTCTGCAGTGAGGGCAGTGTAATAGCGTACTATGAGTCGGAGTTTGCCGTTCCAATGGGGCAGGAAGCGGCAGTGGATCGGGCTGTGAACCGCTTAACTGAAGCCTATAGCTCCAAAATTCGCAGAGTTCAACAAGGTCCCCTGGTCTTTGATCACGTTGCGACATCAGGTAATGCCGTTGGAAAGATAGATTAATTGTTCTCATTAAAACGTGCTTAGGTTTTCTGTAAAATCTAAATAAAAAGGATTTGCACAAATAAACTTTGGGTGATTTTGGAGTCCCCAACAACAGTTTGGCATGCATGCAAGCTCAAAAAAACCTTACTTGCTCAAAGTCTCCCGAACAATTCACTCGATAAATTTTTTTCTATTTGCATGATGCTAATCTGCTGTCGATTTCATCATGCCTGTAATCTCTGACGAAGGCGTTTTTGAGAGCCCAGTGTGTACAGCGTTACTGGGGAAACCGTTTCGAATGCACGTGGTGGCAAAAAACGAATTTTCATTTTTATTCAGACCAAACCGAAAAGACCCAACGAGTGGACAGGCGATATGCTGATGTTTCATGTTGACCTCATTATGAAATGACTTGCCATTCGACTAGTTTACATTTTTCAGGGACAGCTCTTTCTTTTGAGAGACAATAACTTGTATACACAGTGCACTTTCAGATTTTACACTTTGTAGGATGTTTTCGTTCACTTAAAGCTTTATTACACACTAAAATCCATTAAAGGGGTACATTTGGAGGCCTTCCAGGTCACTCGTTTTAGTATTTACATTTCATTGCTGGTTATATATTCCTTTATATTGCTTTATATTATTATATATTGCTGGTTATTAAACCTTGATTCAAGAAACAAATTTACAATCTACAAATGCTAACAGCAATCAGTTGTATAAATATACTTTAAATAACATATAATTATTTTCTTGTGCATTACAATAATGAGATTAGAAGAAGTGTGCTTAATTACCTTGAAGAAATGTAAGAATTGGTTTCTTTAGCAATTGTGGGGTGAAATGTGACCTGGTTGTTTACGGGTTTTGTGAGATTCACCTAGACATTAGATCTCTATATTGCTTGTTATTTTATAGAATATGTGAATTCCCATGATAATGAAACACAGATTGATGTCTTCGGCCTGACAGATTTATTATAACTGTGTCAATCTTTTATTCACAGCTCTGGACACACGTCTGTTCTCAAAAGCCAGGAGTGAGTAGTGCATTACTTATGTCTGTCATATACACTCTTTTCCAAAACCTAGTGAGCTTGAGATATCATGGATGCGCTAGTTAACCTAGTTATGCTAAGATACCTTTTGCAAATTTAAGGCACCATCAAGCATCCCATAATGAACTGCAGCAAGGCAGTAAACATCAAAGCAGTTTATAGAGCACCCATCTTGATTCTTTTCCCAAATTCAGTTTTATTTCCTAAATTCTGTGTTTTAATTTTTAAAAAATTCCATTAAAATAGTTTTTACAAACTATTTAATAATATATTACAATGAATAGTAAAAAAAAAAGTTGTTTTCTCTATTCTGCGTTTTTATTTATTACAAATTAAATGCACGCAACGGAATCAATCTATTAAAATGTTATCGAATGAAATTTGAAGAGTTCTACAGTTACATCCTTTTTTGACAAAAGTGCTGCCTGACAAGATTACTGTAAACATCTTTGAGAAATTGTATAAGCTGCTAGATGTTGTTATTTCTTTGGAAATATATTTCTATCATACAATAGTGATAGATTTCTGTCATAATTTCTTCGGGGTACATTTTTATTTGGTGGTTGTCAATCTGATGGCAGCTCTATCAAATGAAATGCAGAAATTCTCTCATTTTGCCGAAGATATTGTAAATTCCACTTTTATAACTGAATTCCGCACTTTCTCGTCACGTCCTGGAAATCAGGAAATAGGTTTTGGAACAGGACTGTATACCACTTTCATGCATCTAATAATAAATGTGTAGGTTTAACCTATTTTTTTTCTGCATGTCCAGCAAATTTGAGATTCGCCCAACACACCAGGAGTTCTGCTGAAGAGACCATTAAATCACCGGGTTTCCCCGATCAACCTTATACTCCAAACTCCTTTGTGCAGTGGCAGCTCCGGGGAGATCCAGGCCACGTGCTGAAGTTGTCTTTTGACACCTTCTACCTGGAAAACAACTGTTCCAATGACTTTGTGAGAGTGTATGACTCTTTGGTCGCCATGGACGAGCACCTTATGGCCGAGTGAGTTGTGTTTGTGGATGTAGCACCACCATCTGGTGGCTGTATGTGCAACTGTAAGGAATTTCAATGCAACTTTCTTCCTCTTTTAAACAGGAAGTGTGGTTTTTATTCTCCCAGTAATCCCTTAACCTTCATCTCATCCTCGAATGTTATGCTGGTGACCTTTGTGACCAACGACAATGGGAATTTCCCTGGTTTCAGAGCCGGAGTCACTCAGATCCCCCGAGATAGCCCTGGTAAAGACGAATAGTGGCTGGCTGAACAAAAACATACTAGCACAGCATGCTTTGCTTTTTGTTTTAATTTTGATTCCTCTCTCTCTCTCATGTCTTAATAGACCTTGCATGTGGTGGTAAATTGAGTGGAGGCTTTGGTAATTTTAACTCACCCAACTTCCCCAGTTATTACCCACCCAGGAAAACTTGTCAGTGGGACATTGAGGTAAGAGCCAGATACTCATTTTATACCAGTTAATGTCATGTTGAAGCGCTTTTATCACAGTGTTATATCCATCTCTATTGTTTAAAGGTTCCTACTGGTAAATTCATCAAGTTGAAATTTCCCAAGTTCATGGTTTCTACAGGGAGTCCAAATTGCCCTGGAGATCGTGTACAGATTGCTGATAAAAGGTCAGTTTAAAACTCTTATTTAGACATTTGATATTATTAACTCTTGTACAACAGTTAGTTCTGGTCTTTTCTCCAAAAATGACGATAAAGCATATGACAGTTTGGACTTTTCACTTTTGGATGTTTCTCTCTATTTTCTTTTCTTATAAAACACATCAAAACATTTTTGCTGAAATACATTTATTTTAGAAAGAAAAGGTTCAAAATAAAAATGTTCAGTGTTCTTCTCAAGTAAGAGAATCTTGCTTAAAGGACATTTTGTTTTACTGGAAAACAAGACAGAAATTCGGTAGGAATATTTAATGATTCAGAGATTATATACAGAGATATTTTTTTAATATATATATATATATATATATATATATATATATATATATATATATATATATATATATATATATATATATTCATTTTTTAATATATTTTTAAATAATTAAAAACTATATGGTTATTTTTCCAGTTGATATTTTGGATAGATAAATTAATTAATCACTGAATCTGACTAATACTTGTTTAGTTTTATTCAAAAGTGGTGTACGCTACTTTTTATAGAGACAATCCGTCTGGTTTTAAATATTTTGCTTAAGGACATACTATCAACTATTTTCGCTTTTATAGCTTTTCCGACTTGTACATATCTTATTTGGTGAGATGATTATAAGGCAGAGCATTTATGTTGGAAAAGTAACAGGTTTCTCACGTCGCAAGTTCCTCAGGTTATTAACGCGTCAGTGTATCTCTTTCAATTGTTTTCCGTTTCAGCACACAAAAAAAAGCTTTTCAAGTCTGTAGGTAACAACAATCGCAAAAAGTCTATAGCAAAACTTTATTTAGCTCAATAGGGGTTATACATTCCAACTGCTTGGTCCAGTAATTTGCATTTCACATGAAATGCAATTTTCTCCCATGTGAATTTTTTTTCAGTCCAATCTTGTATTTGTGGCGGATTAGGTTTATACACCTAATCCTTTTTTTTTTTTTTTTTTTTTTTTGATCGACCCAGAGCTTTTTTGATCGAGAACAGATTTTTGAACCGCCAGAGCTTGGTTCAGTAGTAATTTTGCTTGTTTGTTTGTTTGTTTGTTTCTTTGCAGCCCATTGTGTGGCCAGCAGCCTGCCAATACCATGGTTACGGTCAGCAGTAACCAGGTGTCGGTTGTGTTCAAATCGGATTCATCTCAAGTAGATCGAGGTTTTAGCGGCACTTTTGAGACCTTTGAGCCCTCTGACCGTAAGTAAACACACAAAAAATGGTTCATATATAAACACGAGCAAAAATGACTATTGTAGTAACGATGTATGGAAAAAATAGACTAATCAATTCCAGTGATGTCAAGCGTGAACGTTGAAAAGTAACTTCAGTGTCTGAATCTCTCAGCCTGCCCGGACCAGTTCCAGTGTGACAACAAACGCTGTGTGAAACCATCCTTGCGCTGCGATGGCTGGAACGATTGTGGAGACAGCACAGACGAGAAGAATTGCCGTGAGTGCGCAGTGAACAGTGTCTTGAAATCCATATGAATTTGAGCGCTGATATACAGAGTTTAATGTGGATTTCAGAATGTGACGTCAGCATGATCCAGTGCAAAAACGGGTTCTGCAAGCCCATGTTCTGGCGGTGCGATGGAGTAAATGACTGTGGAGATAACACAGACGAGTTTAATTGTGGTAGGACCCTTTTCTGCTTTCCTTTCTCTCTTTTCTTTCAATTTACCCTCTATATGCATCCAAATGTGAGAAATACTGCCTCCACTTAGAATATAGGGTAAAATATAAGGCTTAGAGGCTTTTTTTCTAAACATTATACGTATTTCTACCAAGCAATCTGTAATTTATTCACTTTAGTTTAATCAGAGGGCCTGTGTAGGATATATAAAGCATGTAAAATTAGTTAACAATACCATTTCAGTTCTCAGTTAAGATCTTTTATTACTGTGGGATTGGCAAAATATATAATATAATGCATTACAAAACTATATAAAAGTTACTAAGATATCAGAATAAAAAGCCATTTTTGATATTACACAAATTTCTTGCTGCTAAATGTATGAACACTCAATCAAAAGACAGAAGGAAGGACAATTTAATAAATTAGAGGAGATGACTTATACATTTATTTATCAAATTCATTACATTACAAATTCATTACTCTGAAAAACCCGGATCCTCAAAAACTACATGAGGACCCAAAGGCTGGCTGTCGATGTGCCAGACAATAAAACGACTACCAGCTTCTGTCTTCTCTCTCACTCAAAAACACACATCCTCACCTGGTTTAACGTAGTTGCCTTTTTTTCTGGCAGGATGCAAGACTGGAGAATTTAAATGCAAGAACGACCAGTGTGTCTCAGAGAAGCTGAAGTGTGACGGGAAAAATGATTGTAAAGACGGCTCAGATGAAGAAGGCTGTGGAAGAGGTGATCAGGCGTCCGATATTTATTGTAGCGATAGTTTTGTTGTTTATTGTGAAAATACACAGACAATATATTTCTATATCAGTTTCCTTCACTTCAATTTGGCATCGCTTGTCTTTCTGTCTTACAGAGATTTGTAAAGCCTCAACATTTGCGTGCAGTAACGGCAAATGCATCACCAAACAGAACCCTGTGTGTGATGGACAAGATGACTGTGGCGACAAATCGGATGAATCCAACTGCGGTTTGTGGCAACTACTTCTTCACATCAGTTCTTCAGCACGCGCGCGGTGTTGTTTAATGTTCATTTCCGTCTCTGTTTCTTTCCTAGACTGTGGCAAGAAGGC
Source organism: Puntigrus tetrazona (assembly GCF_018831695.1). NCBI lineage: Eukaryota > Metazoa > Chordata > Actinopteri > Cypriniformes > Cyprinidae > Puntigrus > Puntigrus tetrazona. The sequence goes on from NC_056716.1 coordinate 12,864,938, forward strand.
TTTCTCTGCGTCTCGAATTGTGGGCGGGCAGGATGCAGATGTGGGCGAGTTCCCGTGGCAGGTCAGCCTGCACATTAAAAACACGGCACATGTTTGCGGTGCATCGATCATCAGTGACCGCTGGCTTGTGACTGCTGCCCACTGCGTGCAAGACGATCCCAAAATCAAGTAAAGCTTCTGTTTATTTCTTTTTTTTAAATTTCTGTAGCATTTGGACACTTACTCTACAGGTCAAAAGATTGAACGTGTGTGTGTGGATTTTTATATATATATATATATATATATATATATATATATATATATATATATATATATATATATATATATATATATATATATATATTGAAAAGAAGTGATCGAGAATACAGAAGTTTCATTGTAAATACAGTAAAATGTTATTAAAATGTAAAATTATTGTTCATTTTTCAGCATCATTACTACAATCTTCAAAGATCTCCATTAATCATCTCTGTTGTTAGCTGTTATTGGTGCTCAGATAATAATGTGTGTATATATATGCGTATATGTACGTATATACATATACTGTACATATATACATATACATACGTATAGTGATTGAATTGAAAAATTGAAAATAAGACAAACGTCTTAAAACTTGCATCAATCAGTTACAAACTTTTTTTTTTTTACTTTCATGACATTTATGATGGCAGAGAAACACTCATGTCTGTACATCTGATGAATTCACAGATATGCTCAGCCAGGAACATGGGAAGCATACTTGGGTCTCCACAAACAAAAAGAGAAACTGCAGGCAACAAAGAGATTCTTGAAACAAATCATTCCCCACCCATACTACAACCCCTACACCTATGACAATGACATCGCTCTGATGGAGCTGGACTTGCCGGTGACCTTCAGTAGGACCATTCAAACCATTTGCTTGCCCACTTCCACTGACGTCTTCCCCACTGGTGAATCGGTCACCATCAGCGGCTGGGGTGCCACCAGAGAAGGGGGTCAGTAAAAGAGCTGCACAATGGGGCTTTATACCGTTCAATGCAAAGCCTCACACATTTCAAGAATTATTATCAGTTACACTTTACAATAAATTTCCAGTTGTTGTCATTAGGTAACTGCATTGATTAACATAACCTAACGATGGAAACTACTTCTAAAGCATGTACTAATCTTAATGTTATTAGTCAGCTGCTTTTGACATTTACTAATACATTATAAAAGCAAAACATTTTATATTATTTATCAGACGTGCAAAGAACAGAATAGTTGTATTCTTAGTAAGTAATCTTAACAAAGAGCTAGAAATATTCAAACCAAAGCCATTCATTAAGTGCGTGTGTGTTTCAGGCGCTGGAGCTGCTGTGCTGCAGAAAGCGAATGTCCGCATCATCAACGGCACAGTGTGTAATGAACTAATGGGCGGCCAGATCACATCTCGCATGACGTGTGCTGGCGTTCTCTCAGGAGGAGTGGATGCTTGCCAGGTGGGTTTCATTCATATAGTATCAGTATCAGACATTTTTAGATTTAGATCTCTTTTGCCATGCTCACTTAAAGGAATGGTTCATCTAAAAATAAAAATGAGCCCATAATTTACTCTCCCTAAGCCAGGGGTGTCTAACCTCGGTGCTGGAGGGTCGGTGTCCTGCAGAGATTAGCTCCAACCCTAATTAAACACACCTGATCCAGCTAATCAAGTACTTCAGACATGCATAGCATGTGTGTTTTAGCAGGGTTGAATAATATAGACTATGCATTATTTAATGGTTATTCATCATAAAATAAGTTATTATCTGCTTTTTGATACCAGTCCGAATTTCAATATTGGGCATCTCTAATTGAATTGCCATTTTTAACCGTTTCTCTGTATTTATTTTTTTCCCTTTTCTTCACTCAGGGTGATTCTGGCGGTCCTATGTCCTATTTAACTAATGGTCGTATGTACCTGGCGGGAGTGGTGAGCTGGGGTGACGGTTGTGCGCGCAGAAACAAGCCAGGCATTTACACAAACGTGCCAAAGTTCAGGGCCTGGATCAAGGAGAAGACGGGAGTATAAGTTGCTCGCAAATTTGAATGAACTTTGAGAAGTTTTATGAACTTTAGTTTTCTCAGGTGGCAAATGTTTTAATAACATACATGCATATCCTTGCTGAAGAGATCAATGAACTTTTACCTTTTGACTTTTACGTCTAACAGTTGTTTTATACATTTTGTATATTTTAATAGGAGAGAGGTATAAGGGTTTTATTCTGTCTATAAGATAAAGAGATATGTAAATAAATGTCTTATTTTTCTCCTTTTAACGGTTTTGTGGTTTTTAGTGACTGCTTTCTTAAAGTGAAGCTTTTGTTTTTTTTGAATGTAAATGATTCAGTTTTGTTTTGGTCTGTACCTTCAGTTTTGGGTTTTGTTTCTTTGTGGTTCAATACCTGTGTATTTCTAGAGTCACACTCGCATACATAAATGTGAACATCTTCAGTCTTTTCATGTACATTATGTAATGTGATTTTTAAAGTTGGAGATATTACGCATGGAAACACTTGAAAAGAAGCTTTGAATTTGATTCAGGGATAACATTTAACTTCAAAAATAAATTTAGAAACAATGTTTCATTCACCATGGTTTAACGAATTAGCAACCTTTTACAAATAAAATCTGTGTCTGATTCATACGGTGTGAAATCTGTGTAATACTTACTAAAAGACTGCAACAAACTGATTCTAGACGTATGAATTCCAATCATTTTTCTGCCTATTGGATATTGTTGGAAAACATTAAATAAAGACACTTGGTCAAGAACTACACACCAACTATTTTGTACATCTTTCTTCAATTTTTTTTAGCAAGTTTAACTAAAATAATGTTTGTTCTCCTTAGTTATTTAAATGCTCCTGTAGTTTGTGAGGTGATTTTATTTTGCACAAAGCTATCTTTACACTCAGTTACAGAAGTCCTAAAACTGTTGTTATATAAAAATAAATAAGAGCTTGTTTCTTACAGTTTTTAGTGGACATCGACGTCATGTACTGGGAAAAATAATAACGCAATTTGCGTTTCTATACGAATAAAGTCTGAAGCGTTGCTGTAGGAACTATTATACATTGACACGCGCGGTATCCGGACTGTAAACACAGACGGACCAAAAACGGTCCTTTCAAGTTAGCGCTCCCGTATTGCACTTTTTCAAGAAGCGTAAATATCACAACACTGTGGTCTCAAATGCGCTGTACAATACCCGAGAAACGTCCACTCTAAATATATGATATAATATGAAATTAAGGTGAGATCATCTCAGAGATCATCATTAAAGATGTCCCGCGAGCGAGAAGACAGTCGGAGCTGGGACTGGGACAGTCCTCAGTGTCGAGCCCAGCTGGACGAGGTGTTTTTCCGCCACCATGACTACATCCAGACGGGCAGCGCCGAACACAGAGAGTTCTGGAGCTTCTTTGAGCGCTTTCAGAGATTCAAAGCCAAGCGGGAGATGACCGCGGCCAAGTCCAGCAAGCAGGAGTCACACGAAGGAAAAGCCAGGAAGAAACCCGGATCCGTGGATCTGGGGCTTCCAAAGGACTATGATGCCAGGTACAGGATCAACATCTCCGTGTGCTCCAAAGACATAGAGGAGCGCCTGGGAGGACCTGAGCACAAGAGGCGCAGGGACCCCTCCGGTCCTGGCAGGCAGGAGATCGCAGACTGCCGTCTTGCTCTCCTCCATTTCCTAGACTTCAACCAGAAGCAGAGCTTCAGCAAGCTTTCCAAGTTAAGAAAGGAGCAGAGGAGCCTCCCCATCTTCCAGTACCGGGACAGGATAGTGGAGCTGGTGAGGACTCATCCTGTGGTGGTGGTGGCTGGAGACACAGGATGTGGAAAGTCCACACAGGTGCCCCAGTATCTGCTGGCATCAGGATTCAACCACATAGCCTGTACTCAACCGCGCCGCATCGCCTGCATCTCGCTGGCCAAGAGAGTCAGCTTTGAGAGCCTCAACCAGTACGGCTCCAAGGTACAACGATCTTACCATTTAGTGCATTATTTTCACAACAAATTTTTATGTTCTATAAGTATATACAATTTACAATTTTACAGGAATACATTACATATCAAAATGAATTCAAATAGAAGCAGTTTTTAAATAGCAAAAATATTACACGTTTGCTGTATTTTTGATCAAAAAAATAATACACCACAATATTTGTCAAGTAAATTCTTACAAAATGCAAACTGATTGAGTTAAAAATTCTTCTTGGCAGAGAAAACTGTTGGGAAATTGAGAAACGGTTTGAAATTGGAAACGCATGTTGTCTTGTATGTTGTGTCTCCAGGTTGGGTACCAGATCCGCTTCGAGACCAGCCGCACCACAGCCACCAAACTGCTGTTCCTGACCGAGGGCCTCCTGCTCCGGCAGATCCAGCGGGACGCTTCCCTGGGCCAGTACCAGGTCCTGATCGTGGACGAGGTGCATGAGAGACACCTCCACTGTGACTTCCTGCTGGGAGTGCTGCGCTCGCTTCTGTCCCTGCGTCCGGACTTGCGCCTCGTCCTCATGTCGGCCACCATCAACATCAAACTCTTCTCCAGCTATTTCAACGAGGCACCCGTCCTGCAGGTGCCAGGCAGGCTCTTCCCTATTCAGGTGCGCTCTCAATACAGCCTTGTTTCTTCTCAATTTGAATGCAGTGTAAGTTTCTCCCGTGCTTGTGTGTGTAGGTGATCTACCAGCCCATCCCTCCAGAAGAGCAGGTGTCCCGCTCGGAGAAGCTGGACCCGCGGCCGTACCTGCGTGTGCTGCAGGGCATCGACCAGCGGTACCCGCCGGAGGAGAGGGGAGACCTGCTGCTGTTCCTCAGCGGAGTGGCTGAGATCTCCACCATCCAGGAGGCCTGTCAGACGTACGCCACACACACACAGCGCTGGATCGTCCTCCCTCTGCACAGCACACTCTCACTGGCCCAGCAGGATAAGGTACGCTTCGTTCGGGACGGGATGTGGTGGATCATTCATGAACTTTATGCGCTACATTGGGTTTTTTGATCAGATGTTTTCATTTTTGCTCTTCTTTTACCATCCAAAGGTTTAGGGTCAATACTGTATATTTTTATTAGAAGAAATAAATCGCAAGGATGCATTGAAGTTATCAAAAGTGAAAGTAGATGGATTTGTAATGTAATGTAAAAGACTGGATAAAAGCTGTTCTTATGAACTTTCTGTTAATCGAAGAATCCTTTAAAAAGTATATTAAACAAAATAACAGAAGTAACACGTATTAAGCAGCAAACTGATTACAACATTTATGATAATGGTAATAAATGTTACTTGCGCAACAAATCGGAATTCTGAAGGATCGTGTGACTCAAGTATTGTTGCTAGAAATTCAGTTTGCCCTCATAGAAATAAGTACAATTTTAAAATATACTAAAAGTTATTTTAAATGATAATAATATTTCACAAGATTTGTGTTTTGCTTTTTTTGTGCTGCCTTTCTGCAAAATATGCAGCTTTGCGAAGGATAAGAGACTTTAAAAGAGTCGTACTGACCCCAAACATTTGAATGATATATAAAATATGTTGCTGTATTAACTTTAAATCATTTCTCTATTCGTAAACTTTGACCTTTAGGTGTTTGACATCGCACCCCCAGGTGTGAGAAAGTGCATCATTTCTACCAATATTGCTGAGACCTCAGTCACTATAGATGGAGTGCGCTTTGTGGTCGATTCAGGTACCTGTTACTTATCAAATATTATTTTAGCATTTTAACGTTTCTCATTAATCTACACACTGCACCTCATACTGTCTGCACACTGTACCCCATACTGACAAAGTGAAGACAGATTTTTAGAAATGCCAGTAAATTTATTAAAAAAAAAAGCTGAAATGTCACATTTACATAAGTATTCAGACCCTTTGCAAAAGAACTTGAAATTTAGCCCAGGTTTCTCTTGCCATTAAAAAAAAAGTTGTGGTATCAGGCTGCACCATAACAAAATTAAAATAGTAATGCACCGTATAATATTTGAGTAAAATGTTGTATATTTTTATCAGAGCCTGCCACTAGCTTTTATATCGTTCTTTCCAAAAATATGTTTTCTTCATTTTGCAATGTCACTGATGTTTCTCAAAAGGAAAGGTGAAAGAGATGAGTTTTGATCCAAAGGCCAAGATGCAGAGGCTGCAGGAGTTCTGGATCAGTCGAGCCAGTTCTGAACAGAGGAAGGGACGAGCGGGCCGAACCGGACCGGGAGTGTGTTACCGACTCTACTCTGAATCCGATTATGACGCCTTCGCGCCGTATCCTGTTCCTGAGATCCACAGGGTGGCGCTAGACTCCCTCATCCTACAGGTGCTCTCTTACATCTGGGCAAACAAATCTTTTGACTTATTTAAAAAAAAAAGAAGTAGAAGAAATACAGTGTCATGGTGCCTAATTTTAGCAGATTATTATAAAAACTGAAACTGGTTCAAACGATGTTTCTGCAGATGAAGAGCATGGGTCTGGGTGACCCTCGCACTTTTGCCTTCATAGACCCTCCTCCCGCTTCTAGTATTCAGACTGCAATGATGTATCTGAAAGAACAGGGGGCTCTAGATGAAGTCGGGGAGCTCACCTCTATTGGCAGGCTGCTGGCTCAACTCCCTGTGGATGTGGTCATTGGTAAAGAACGCCTGGCTGCTGTTTTGCATGGTTAGTTGAGCTTTCTGACGAATCGACGGCATTGTAAATGTTCTCACTTGCGTTTGTCCAGGAAAAATGCTCGTTTTGGGTTCGGTCTTTAACCTGGTGGAGCCGGTGTTGACGGTTGCCGCCGCGCTGAGTGTCCAGTCTCCCTTTCTGCGCAGTGCCCAGCACAACCCCGACTGCTCCACTACTCGCCAGCCCCTGAACAGCAACCAGGGCGACCCCTTCACTCTCATGAACACCTTTAATGCCTGGGTGCAGGTCAGTCTCTCGGCATCCCGGCCTGTTTTAGCGCATCAGCGCTGGAGGCCTGCACGAGCATTACTAGAACCTGAATGAGGTGTATAATAAAATAAATAGCGATATTTAATATTCTACACCAAAGAAAATATTGTTTTGTATAGTTTCTATTCAAAATATAAAATATATAACATCTATATATACATCTAAATGGCCAGAATTATATAAAGTTTTGTCCTAATAAATTATGAATTCCTAAACTTAACAACATGCTACTTAGATACCACATTGATCATCTGTAGTATAAATAGATATTCTTTTGAGATTTTGAGAAGTAATATTAATGTATCCGATGACAACAGGTGAAAGCAGACAGAGGAAGTGGCTCCAGAAAGTGGTGCAGGAGGAGAGGGCTGGAGGAACAGAGGCTCTACGAGATGGTCAACCTCCGACGACAGTTCAAAGTCAGCAGCTTTCCTCTGTGGCTTCCTAACAGCTTCAGCCCACGGGACTGCTCTTGATAGGTGTCCACCGGTTCTTACAGGAGCTGCTGCGGACTCACGGCCTGCTGGAGACGGATACGGGCAGCAGGACCGGGCCTCAGGACCGAGCCCGGCGCAGAGAGAGGCTTACAGAGAGACAGAAGCTCCACCAGCTGAAACGAGACCATGAGCTCCAGGAGAACACCAAGAGGAGAGTCCTGCGTCTGGAGGAAGGACTGGAGGGAGATGCCCTGTCTGGGTCAGACGATGAGGGAGCAGGGTCGAGCAAGAAGAGAAGAGATGATGCTGAACAGACCGTGGACATACAGGTGCCCCAGCAAGATTTTATAGCATATGAGAGCTAATCTAGATTCAGTAAGTTACTGTGTTAAATTCTTAAAGAGACAGTCCACCCAAAAATGAACAAATTTTCTGGAATTCACCCACACTGTAAACTTTCTCCTAACCTATGGCTCTTACAGGAAGTCAAGTTCAAATTACGTCACAATGTGAATGAGCTGCAGGAAGCGGCATACGCCAGTGCAGATCTGTCCTCCCGGCAGCAGTCTCTGCTCAAACTGGTGCTGTGCCGGGGCCTTTACCCACAGCTGGCCGTGCCAGATGAGCACAACGCAAACCGCAAAGACTCTGAGCAGGTGACGGCTTCGCATTCCCGCATGCACAGTAATATCAGGCGGCTCTGGACGGCTAACGTTATTTTATGTTTGTGTGTCAGGTGTTCCACACACGAAACAAACAAGGCATTGTGATCCACCCGACCAGCGTGTTTGCCAGTGACCCCGAAGTTCTGCACGTCCCCGAGCACGAGACCAGCGAGTTTGGTACATGCTCCTCTGTGACAGGACAGGAACCGCGGCGGATTTTGTTCTCCAAGTCACTGTTGTGCTCTTATATCCTCTTTCTGTAGGTGCTGATAAAGGCCAGAGCAACAGGCATCAGTTACTGGCTTTCGTTACTCTGCTAGAAACAAACAAGCCTTACATCTCTAACTGTTTGCGGGTTCCAGCGCTGCAGGTCTGTGACAGCACTTTCCCGACTGGGAAAGTCAACAAAACTCTTTATATAATTTGACCTTTTAAAAACAAGGCAGGGTTAGTTCGTGTCATAAATCCCAGATCAGCTTAATGATATTTCTGAAAAATTAAAGTAAATTAAAAAAAAAGTTATTTAAAACATTTTTATTAAACGCACATATATTGCGAAATGTTATTAATTTGTTACTGAATGACTACACAACATTACATTTTCAAAACCAAAAAAGTACACAAAAAGTTTAAGGTAAGTATAATTTTTTTTAAGAAATTTATACTTTTATTCAGCCATTTTTGATTTGAAAAATCTCATAAAAAACAGTTAAAGCACTACAAAAGATTTCTTTTTCAAATAAAAGCTTTTTTTTATTTCTATTTATCAAATAAGCCTGAAAAAAACACATTGTGGCTTCTTTTAAAACATTTAAAACAATGAACAGTGCATTTATTACCATATTTATTCATTTATTCACGTTCATAAAAATACAATAATTCAGTGCTAGTTCAAGTCAGCTCACAGTGCGTTAACTAATGTTAAAAAACACGTCTTGTGCTTTTAATAATACATTAGTAAATGCTGAAATTAGCATTAAACTAAGATTAATAAATGCTGTAGACGTATTATTCATTCCTAGTTTATCTTAATGTAATTAAGTTAATGTAAACTTTTGAACCTTATTGTAAAGTGTTACCTGTATGTATTAATTTTTATCTTAGTGCATCAAGTTAAGCTACGTAAAAATAAGAAATATGGCTTTGGCAAGTTTGGCAACTAGCCGAAATCAAATAAATTGAAGGGGTTTTATATTTGCTAAGTATGTTAGCAACAAAAGCAACAAAAATTGTTAGACTGTATTTTAACTCAAAATCATAACCAGCCCCAAACTGTATGTTTCTAACTATGTGATGTATGTTCTCGGGCGCTGCTCCAGGCTCTGCTGCTGGTGGCCAGCTCTGTGGACAGTAACGCTGACTGCACTCGGGTGGTGGTGGACGGCTGGCTGGAGCTGGGCCTGACCGACGGAGACTCTGCGCTGAAGGTGCTCTCCTCGGCCCTCAGTCTGCGTGGCGAATGGGAGAGGCTTCTCCAGGCTCAGATCGGGCAGGGCGGCCCGGGCTCCTCCGCCGGACTCGGCTCGGCCGGGCCCAAAGTGTCCCGCAAAGAACTGGACAAGCTCTGTGAGGGACTGGTGCGCTTTCTGTTATACACTGAGGTAACGAGGCGAACGTGACGGTGCGTCTTTGCCATCAATCTTGTTCGAACTCGCGTGATGATGACTCCCTCTCATAGGTTAGTTACAGCCTGAGGCGTCTGGCGGCGCTTCAGTCTCAGAACCTGTACATCGGACCGCAGCTGGATCCCGATCTGTCTTCCGCTTCGGCTATCGGCTCTCTGTTTCCTGGCATGAAAGCCGAACCAGATCCCATTAAAGGAGGCCTGCGTTTGTGCAGCTACTTTACCTACAACTGTCTATGTGTAAGTGCTCTTTCTCTAACAGGATGTGCTTAAAAGCCCTTTCTTGCGGCGCTCTAATAGCAGCACTTCCTTCGTTTTTTGACGTGTGCTGTCTAGGACTCTAAGGACCTGTACAGTGAATGTTTACGCACTTTTTGGAGCTGCCCTCACTGCGACCTTTACATGCCCCTGACGCCTTTGGAGCGCATGCAGCACGAGGCCACCTGCAGGCCGCCGGAGGAACAGCAGCCTGAGGAAGAGGAGGAAGGTGAGGAAGGATTGCGTCTTTTCGCCGTAAAGGCTCAGATTAAGCTTGGATGTGTTACTGTAGAGCAGTGCAGAGATCATGTGTTTTTGCAGGCCGGCCTTTCTTGTGCATGAATTAGATTAGCTGTAGATTTGAATATGAACCGGAACAAATTTTTAAATCTAAAATGAACAATTTGAAATTGAAATGATTCAAAATATATTAATTTGAATTATTATATTATTAGTATTATAATATCTTAATATCGTTTTGTTTCTAATACAAACTTGTATTTACCTTTGTTACGCCTTAATAATATTTTCAATATTTATTCTGCAAATGCTCTAGATTTGAATATCACTAATCAGATCTGCACGGTAAATGTTTTTCTTTGTTTTCAGAGTCTGAAAGCGTACAAACGTCCTCATCCTCTTCATCGGGCCTGACTAGGGTCTACCATTGTGACGTCTGCAATAAAAACCTGACCCTTACCTCGACGGAGATCCTGAAACACAAGCGCCAGCACCTGTCCTGAAGTCACAGCTCGCACTTTTCTGTCCATCCGGTTCTTCTGTATTTACGGTACATTTTTAAATAAATGCGAAAACTCTTAATGAATTCTACTCGCATTTAATCAAGTCGTGGAATTGCGTTACGCTGACCGAGGCGCCCTCTAGTGGACAATCAAGAAGTTGTCTCCGCCTAGCGGTCAGAGTGATTATTGCATGCATATCAAACAGATTTTTTTTAAAACATTATTTTCGTGACAGTCAAGCACATCCTCCTCCCAGTTTGTATCACGGACCACTATAATACAAATTATTAATGCAACTGTTTATATAGGTTGTGTTTGCTGAATATAATAATACACAGATTTTAATTTCATTTTTATTGATATTTAAAAAAAAATACTGTCTGCACATAATTTCCATTACTCTATTTTTTTTGGAGGGGAGGGGGTGGGGTTATTGTCGCAAAAATATTAATATACTTTTCTTTATGCAAAATATAAATTCTTATGCGTTTCATTTGAAAATAGGGATAAATATGACCTGGGCAAATTCTGCCTATTCCAACTGGATGTTTGGATGGAGCACAATGCGCTCTAATACGCCAGAACGATATTGTGAGTGAATGGTGAACGATGCCGTCCCACAATCAGTGCACATAAACACATGTAAACACGATTCAGAGTGCAAACTTTTCATTAAAATATAGAGTTAGGGTTTAATTAATGATACAAACCCACGATATGTAACACCTCAAAGCAGCAAATTGGCACAAAGTCAGAGAAGTAAGACAGCACAGAAAATAAAAACCCGTCTCCAAAAATAAATAAAGAATTAGAATAAATATCTCAATAAATATATAAACAGGTAATATTTTCCATTGATTACTTTTCAAACTAATAGACACATACATATTAAAATATGCACATTGGCAGAAATAAACAACCTGGAAAAGAAAATGAGTATTTAGGTACGTCGTTACTTAGAAATTATAGGTTATTGGTTAAATAAATCAAAAGGCACATTTATTAATAGGATGTATGACTAGGGCCCTCAAGGGTGGTCTCATCTCGCAAAGTTCTCTTTTTTTTCCAGTGCTATTTTTGGGTCTTTTTGTGTTTCTCTACTCATGTCTAATATTCTGCCCATAAAGAGTGAGTGAGAGAGTGTGTGCGTGTGTGAGAAAGAGAGAGAGAGGATGTTTCACGTCTTTGAAAATGGACTGAAATGAGTCCAGATGGACAATGAAATACAATGCATGTGTGTAGATCGAATGGTCCAGTGGTTCATCTTGCTGTAAAACCCTTTTCTTTTAAAGTGACTCTAATGAGCAGTTAATACAACATTGATGGAGAAACCTCTTGGAGATCGGACGTTAGTTCTTCTCCATCGTATATATATATATATATATCGTAATTTAGAGGCGTTGTCTTCCTAACTCAAACATTGACTACAGGGCTGTGTCTGATTCCCTAACTCCTCGTTACTAGCAGCAAGGTAAGACAAGTTCAGGGGAGTTGAAATAGCAGCTTCAAGATATTTAAAGCAATGTTTCGTAACACTTTGAGGGCCAAACCGTTGTGCCAGGCAGTGTTTGAACTGATTGGTCTAAATTTTTGCGTCCTTTTTCCGGTTTCCACAGTGAAAACGAAATGATGTACTGTAACACGGTCACAGCCAGTCAGAACGTAGCTGATGTTTTTGGACCATTGGGATTTCACTGTGGGCGGGGCTACCCAGATCAAATGTCCTGTCACTTCGTTTCTCTGTTTAGGACACGGAGCGATGGCCCAAAAGCACATGCGATGTGCGTTGTAACTCATCCTAGTTAACGATTGAGTACTTCTCTTGTTGCCAAACGGACAGATAAAGTTAAAACGTTGTGTCACACACAACAAGCCTTTGCTCTTTTATTCTTCACTAATAACTAATTGCACTGTATTTTTGGTGGCGTGTACAACTACATTTCAAGGCCTCGGTTCCCATTTGCTGCGCAAATGTTCGGCAGATTCCCGTTCTAGATTATCTCTCCACGTTTTTGGTCTATACTTCAAATATAGGCAACATTCTTGGTTGCTGGCAAGTTCAATACAGCTATACTCTCTTTGACAGAAGAATGAGCATGTATGTGGTGAAAGTGGTGGTTTTGGTGAAACTGCCCTCGATCAGACCGTTCACGTTCCCTGTTCTCAAACAACTAAAAGTGATACGACATCGACATGTTCTCCTTCACAAATATGTTCCGGCTGAACATGCGTGGAAAAACCTACCGCAAAGACCATATACAAAACCTCACCACAGCACACAGTCCCCGAAATAAGTCTATCTGCCTTCCTCTCCTCTGGACTTTGAGGTAAAACTCAGTAACTTAGAGGTACAAGGGGAGTGTATTCATTAAATCAATTGCAAAAAATATCTTTCAATAGTTCAAGTAAAATTAGATACTCAAAAAAAAAAACATAGCTATGAACATTTTTCATTTTGTATTTTCTCCCTAAATTAAAAATAAGAAAAAAAAAACTAACAATTGTTTACACGTCACTGATCCCCATTCACTCCCCACCTCCCGGAGACGACCCCTGACCCCGACGACCAGCAAATCAGAGAGCGATCTCCCCGAACCCATGCACCCACCGCCGGTACGAGCGTGAAGGGTCCGAGCAGAGAATAGAAAGAGCGGAATGCAGCAGACGGCCTCGGAGGGGGCGAGGGGATATTATCGTGAAGGTTTATGTAGGAGATCTGGCTCTACGGCTGTTCCTCGAAACGACGACGACGTCTTTGTGCTCCCGCCCCGTCACAATAAGCCCCGCCCACGCGCCCTCCCCCCCGGGTCAGGCCTCATCGCACGGCCTTGTGCTTTCCTCCGCAGCAGCCGCATCTCTCCCCACAGCGCAGGCATGCGCGCAGGGGCAGGTAGCAGCACATGCAGGGCACGAAAAGAGACAGCGCCAGCAGCGCCATCCAGCGGGCGCAGCAGAGCGCGTGCGGCCGGCCGCCCATCGAGTCCTCGCACGAGCACGGCTCCCAGAACTCGCCCTCGGAGTCCGACATGCAGTGGTAGAGCAGGCTCTCCGCGCACCACACACACGTCCACTGGTGCAGGCAGTGTAGCGCCGGGTCGGGAGCGTCCCGGCAGCGGCCCCGTCCGTTCTCGGAGGCGCTGAAGACGGAGCGGCAGTATACGCAGCGAGACGAGCAGGAGGAGGAGCCCTGCGGACAGGAGCTGTCGTCGTCGGGCGATATGGCCTCCCCTCCGCCGGCCCCTCGCTTGCGAGTCCGAGAGTGGGGCGTGGCGAGCGAGGTGTGGATGCAGCAGGGTGAGGGCGAGCCTTTGCCCGTCTCCTGCGGGGAGCCGCTGGCCGACGGCACTCCCGGCACGGCGTTGGGCATGCAGGTGGGCGAAGAGTTGCGCTGAGAGCCTTTGGTGTCCAGCATGACGGTGACCTCGCAGCCCGTGGGGCCCACGCCGGCCAGTTCTTTCTCGAAGCGCACCACGCAGAGCTCCGACTTGTCCTGGCCGCCGCCCACCACCACGCCCCCCGTCAGCCCGCCCACTTTGGTCCGTGTAGCACCGGCGCGGCGGTAGTCCTCATAGCCGCGCGTACCCCACAGGTCCTTGCAGGGGTCCAGGCTGCGGAGGTCCCCTTCCTCCAGCAGGGAGATGGTGGGAGAGAGCGGAGAAAGGGGGGAGGAGGCAGGGGGCGCTATTGGGGGTCGGGGAGCTGGAGGAGGCGGAGGGGGCGCTGGAGGGTTCAAAACAGCAGTGACTTGGGTGAGCTGGTGCTGGGCCGGTCGGGTGTGGATCTGCGATGAGAGAAGAGCGAAGGTTTAATATATTTACTCTGGACGGGCAGTGACACTATGCTCGTTTTTAAAGTCTGGATCAATTCGTTAATTCAGAAATACAACACACATGCACTTCATTCGTAAGGTCAGAACGTTCACTTGCTTTGGTCACAATCAACGGTCACTTTTGTTAGTTTGTTTGTCTGGTGTGGTTTGCTTTCACACTGCCCCTTTTGCAAGTGAACCAGAAACTGCAAGGGTGTATTCACACCTGTCTTGTTTGTTTCGATTGAATCGAATTAAAGTTTGTTTCTCCCCTTGGTGTGGATCTTTTGAATACAGCGACTGCCCTCAGACCAAACAACCGTACCGAGACCCAGCGGAAGAGGAACGCTTGTACTGTCGAATGGACGAGTCAGTGAATAGATGTTCTTAGCAAACGTGTGGTTTTGTTTACAGTTTCTGGTTCACTAGCAAAAAAGAGCAGTGTAAAAGCGAACAGCGCCAAACAAAAAAAATCTACGATGTATTCGGTCCAGATCAAAGCAAACGAATGCAAAAACACCCTAAAAAGCTGTCACTTTATTATAAATCTAACAAAGGCTTTAAGGTTACACTTGCATTTACAGTGTAAAAAAATGAACTGGGTATATAAAGTAACTATATGTGTTAAGGTATAATTCATTTAGATTTTATATATATAAAGTATAAGTATAAATAAAGTCATTCGATTCAGGGTGATACAACCCCATAAAGCAAAAAAGGCTAATTAAAAAGATGAATTCCTTGAAAACAAAACCAAAAGTGCTTCACTGTTTAATTGAATGAAACTGCTTTCATTTGAACAACTTTTGTCCAACAAATTAAAAAAAAATCATCCTGCTTGTAAAATGCTATGTGGTGCGACTCCCAACAAACGTATATTAATTATTAATAAATCTAAAAAAATGCATATTAAAATATTTTAATTAATAATGCTTCTGAAAGAAAGCAGTTATCTATTTTTTGTACATTAATACGGAAGCATTGACATGTTTTCAAATTGTATTACGTTATATTGAGGGTTGCACCACTTGACATTTTTTCCACTGACCTACACCGTTTCTTAAAAATAGTGAAAAAAAGTTACCGCGTAAATACAAAGAGTGCACATTTCCCATTTTGCACAGATGGACATACTAGAATCAGCTTTAAAGCAATGTGAATACTTTACCTGGGCCGGGGTCTGCGTTGTGCAGGTGTGACCAGTCCCATACGCAAACTCCTCTGTGGAGCGCACAAAACAGGTGGAGGAGGACTCACTGGTCACAATGGTGATGGGTTTGGGCAGCATCTCTTTTCTGCTGTTGGATGACGACTCACTCCCTGTATGAGACTGAGACAGACTGCAAGTCATCAAACATGCAGAACCACCTCATGTTTACGCAACAAGATGGAGGACAGAAGGTGTAAGTTTGGATTTTCTTGTTGCATGAATGCGTCATTCGCTAAATCGGCAAAACGAGCTTTAATATTTTGATGGCTACAAAGACTTTCTTTGGAATGGCATGCACCGGTGAATTGCGCACAATGAGACCGGGAACGCATAGGGAAATAAATGCAGTCAATTTATAATGGCTTCAATGCCTATCGCGACTTTGTGAGTATCTAGATGTAATTCTCAGACAGACGCAAAGATGAACCAGATACTCTGAAGCACTTTGATGTGATAAAGACACTCACTGCTTGACCGTCATCCTCAGTGTCGCCCTCTTCAGGTGTCGAGGAGGATGGCGAGTCAGATCCTGCAGGGAAATATTCAAAAAAACAGATTATGGTTTATCATAAGCGCATTTCAGAAAAATAAGATTAAAATTAGGCACATAGGCAGCATCCTTGCATGGCATTGTCTTCTTCGCTGCACTGGCATTTATTTAGCTTTGAACCACTAAACTGCATTAAATCCTTTCACTCCAGCTTCCCGTCTTGTGCCGCTTCTGTACCTCTGTCCAGCTTCTCAAGGACACTTTGAAGCCCCCTCTCGAAGGAGATGGCGTCAGCTGGACTCTGGAAGGTCAGACCAAACTTCCTCTCCTCCACACGCCAGTGATGGAAGATGGGGTTCACCTTGTTGTAGACCAGACCCTTCTGAATGGCGCATTCCAGCACAGGCTGCGCGAAAGGCCAAAAAAAAAAAAAAAAAAAAAAAGAGACAGGCGGGTCACTCGTGGGCCGCTCGTGAGGGCAGCTACCAAATTACCCCGACTACCAGGACTGTCAGGCTGAGGGAACATCAGCGCACTCAAAGACAGGCATGAACACACACGCACACACTCACTGCTCGATCGCGTAGCCGTTCTCCGCGTATGACGTACTCTCTCCGCCCACGACCTTCAGAGCTCCGCCCCTTACATATGATCACATGACTGAGGCCGCCACCTCCAAGGGGCACCCAGCCACCGCTAGAATCGTCACGTGTCATCACCACAGCTCGGACACGCACACTGTTAGGGAAGTGAAAGCAGTGAGTGCACTAGCCAGCTGAGCGCAAACACACACACACACAGACTTTAAGACATAGGCAATTAAAGAAGAAAATACAACCATCAGTATAAAATATTAAAATAGCCTCAAAATTAAGGTAACTGACAATCAATTAGGGAAAAGACACAGAGATGCAGTGTGAAGATGTGCGAGGAAGTACTATTATTGGCCTGCAATATCCACTGAAATGATGACGTTGATAAACCATTTTGTTTCTGTAATCTTTCTGGATATATTTCCGAGGTGGGACGGTGGATTTCATCCATTTGAAGTTTATTAGATTGTGAAAAGCGCCATGAAAAGAAAGGATGTGTCAGACAATGAGCAAGTTACATTACAAAAAAGACTGTAAAAAATGGATTACCAGAAATAGCATGCCCTAATGAACTGGCGTTGAAAAAAAGTAAAAAAAAAAAAAAAAAAAAAAAAATCATGATTTCTTGTTGACTGGGATTTTGGAAGTGCTTAGCACCGATGAGTCCCTTAAACATCTACAAGCGTTCTTTTTTTCAGTGTTGAAAAATTACAGTTCTGGAGATCACGGTTTTGGGAGGAAAACGCACCTCACAGTCTTTTTGCTACAATATGGTTGATGTGACGGTCACAGCTAGCAGCAGGCACGTGACTGGAGGGGACTGGATGAAACATGTTTGGCTCTTTTTCCTGCCCACGCCGTGACGATGATGTTAGTCCAAATGAAGAGTCATTTCAGAGGCGGAGCACATTTTTGTTAAAATGTTACATCAGTGTGTACCACAATAGGGCCCATAACATACGTTTAAAGTGCAGTAAATATGAATAATTACATGCTGATGTTTTAAGTGCAATTGTTTTCAGAACTTTTGGCCACATCCATTTAGCCAACGACGAGACACGCCCCCTTTCCGAAACTCCGCCCCGAACTCGCAAATGACTGACAGGCCGAGGACGTTTCTGATTCGCTAGAAAAGGGCGGGCCGCTCCCCCCGACTAACTTTAGTTTTGCTCTGACAGAGACAGGTGTGACTGGTCAAGACGCCCATTTTAGTGACGCCTGTCAGGTAACAGGGCTATTTTATGCCCTGTGTTCAAAAAATTCCACTTCAGTATAATTTTGAATGATGTGTCACGGTTGGTTTCATCGCGCTAAATGCACTGAATGATCTTAAATCACAACGTCACGTGCGTTCCCTAAACCGTAGGGAGCGTATAAACAGCGAAGCGCGATTATAACAATGAGAGGAAACAGCGCGATTTTTTTTTTTTAATGGAGGGTCACGTGGGCGAGGAAAAATCTAATCACACTTCCAGCGCGCGCACGTACGGAACAAGCGTCCTCAGCCGTCGCTCGTTTCCGTAGAAAAGTCTTTAACGTAGTCGCTCCGCGTTACAGTGAAACCGACATAAAGCAACAAAGGGCATAATGGCTCCGTATGGGGGAGCAGCGCAAAGAAGGAAATCGTAAATAAATGAATGGCCCGAGGGGAACGAAATGTGTGGAGATGATGAGGGAGAGAGGGTGGGAGATGAAGAGTTGAGATGTATCAATGAACGCGCCCATTCGCCATACAAGGCCCTCATAGCGGCTTTCCAGTCCGACAAGCTCCATTACAATAAACGCTATGAAATCACATCCATTTTGATTCGGAGCCCCCGTTTGTGTTATTAAACGGCTTCGGTTGATATAAGCCATCGCGGCGCCGTATCGTTCACGCGCACTCATTCGTTCACCCCGCTGTTTTATGAATGGATAAAACCACATATATGCTACAGCACGGCGAATTCAATGGGCAGATGAGTGGGTGAAAGGAGGATATGGACAAGAAGAAGAAGAAGAAGAAGAGAAGCGCTGGGGGGAGGGGGAGACATGAAGAGGAAGAGGAGGAGGGGGGTGAGAGAAAAATCACATTTCATTCATAAAGTTTGGCTTTAAAAATCATAATGAAACTCGAGACGCGTTGATAAAAGCATCCCTCTCCGCCTCCATCCCGCCAGTGCGTTCCCGACGCCAGAAAACTCGCCATATTTCTTCGATTTGGAACGACACGTTTTATAATTCACGGATGTATTTGCTGGTTATACGTGGAGCCTCCACACACACACACACACACACACACACACATACACACACATCATCATCTTCGAGACAAAAAGCCGTCTCTTACTGCACCCCGTTCGTCTTTCAAGCGGCATTGAAGGCGTTTTATGTAGTGCACTTGAGCCGAGGCCCGTTCACTGGCGTTATTCATCAAATGTTGGATGTATGTGGAGAATATGGTGTACGGTGTTGATAGCCATAGCTGCGTAATAGTGTTTATGAGCATCTTACAGTCCATTAGAGGTGCTGCAAATCAATCAGTCAGTTCTGCTCAAATAAAAATGCATGGACTTACTCGCCCTCCATGGCTCGGTGTTGCCCGCCGCTTCGAGCTGGCTGCCCCCCGGTCTCTCGTCTTTTTTATTCCCCTTCTTACCGAACACACACACTCGCGCGCGCGCGCGCGCGTTCTCACACTCACACACACACACACACACGCGCGCGCGCGTCCTCACACTCTCGCTCACATACGCACGCACGCGGACTCTCTTTCACTCACTCCTTGCGCTCGCTGCTCTCATTTTCTCGTCTTTCTCTGTCCACCTTCACAGAGTTTCGGATGGGCTCGAGGATGCAGCAGCCATTTTCCACCGGCAGCATCATCATCATCGTCCTCCCTCTCTCGCGCGCTCCCTCCCTCCCTTGCTTCCTCTCTCTCTCTCTCTCTCTCTCTCTCAATCACTCCCTCCCTGTTTCTCTCTCTCTCTCACTCTCTACCTGTCTACAGCAGTTCTCACACACTCGCATTAAACACACTAGTGGATGGACACTGTGTCCCCGAGTGGGAGTCGCATCGGTCCACTTTTGTGGCTGTCGGGACATTAAGAGCGATGTGCTTCTATAAATGGCCATGTGCATAAACAGCCGCCACCGTCCAAGCCGAAAAGAGAGTGTCCGCTAATGATAAAGAAAGAGACGTTTAGACACGACGAATGATCAATGGTGTAGTAGTAACGGAGTGATAAGTGCACGAAGTCTGATGATCTGGTGTAGATCAGCGACGGATAACGCCTCAGCACCTTGGACAGCTCCCATACAGCTCTATACGCCATGACAGAATTCACAGCAGCTAGTCTCCATTCATCTCCAACTCCCCATTCATGTTCACTGATAGCCCACCATTGATAAACAGCCACGCCAACGTCGAGCCTTTATTACTCAAATAAACAGCTCGTCTCGCTCCCGTTCAAGCTTTTGGATAAGGCACACGAAGTTACAACACGGCAGAGCCTAAATAGTTCCCCGTTTTAATGGAAAATGATCATTTGTCTAATAAATGTTTGCGCGGGAATTTTTTTTTGCGCGCGGTTTAATTCAAATGTGTAAAAATGGCAATCGTTTGAGAACGGAAATGATACGAGGAATCGTAAACACGGTCAATTTTTTATTGACACGTATATTTTAGTTGTTAAATTGGTCGTAGCCCATACTATCGCTATGTTTTTATTATTCATTTTTTTGTTTTTTATCAGAACAAACGCTATACAGAAATGCCCGACTGTACATAAATACCAATCGTTAATCAAAAGTTCTTCTCTTTGCTTTTTATTAATAATGATCTCTTCGTGCTGTAGTCATTTGCCTCGAATACAATTATTATTAAGCGGAACGCTAATGTAAACAAAAATCAATACCTAATTAATAAATAATCAAAACCTGAAAGAAATCTAATGCACTTTTGGTTTGGAGATATCCCAACAACATTTAGTACTTTAAGATGTTGGCCTGGTTTAGGTTAAGACAGGATTAGGCAATAGTTAAATTAAGACATTTATGCCTAAGCCTTGTTTGTGAAGCTGGTTTATTACAGTTTCTTGAATTTCGGTTACATCAATAATGTAACCTGATAATGTTCTGGTTCTGATGATCCCGAATATTTCTCACAAAAGCTGTAAGTGCAGGGTTTTGAGTCAAATAGCGAATTACAGAAACAGAATATGGTTTGATATTACAAAAGGGACTAAACTATCTTTACCTTACTATATAAACTACCTTCAACTTTTGGCACAAACTCTTAATTTCTGTAACAAAAAGCCCCATTCTCTCATATAATACTTTAATGTATCTTTAGAACTCGTATATGAGAACCAAGCCGTTAAATCAAAACCCTTACAGAGAGGAAGGGCCCTCAACAGGATCCAAGAGTGGAAAGGTTAAAGTCTGTGCTAACAAGGGCAGATCTTTTATTAGACAGCACACATTGTACCTGGAGAGCAAAGGGAAATTGAGGCTACAACTAAAAAGACGCCAGCTCGGGTACCAGCTCCACGTGCAAGAAAACATTAAAGAAAGCAAAAAATCAAAACCATTCAGAAGTCCCTTTTCTCTGCCCTCAAGTGTATGATCGAACGAAGTTGTCGAGACAAGAAGATCCTCTCTCTCTCCTGGAGTTGGAAAAGCTGCATGAAAGGCCAAAGGAAAGGAAGTACAGACCCAGACCAGAGAACATATACATATCATCCAGAAAACGTGGCTCTGGGAGAAGCACCTTTTATTCAAAACGCAGTGATAGTGTAGATTTTAAGTCTTTAACCCTGCTCCTGGAAGCCCACTGCCCTGCAAAGTTTATTTCCAACGTGGAAACACATCCGCGTGAAGGTTCTCCAACTGCTCCACGTGATCTTCAAAGGAACCTTTTAGAAGATGACGTTCCAGCTTGATGACGCCACAATCTGTTGGTCAGATCCTATCCTCAATTAGCCTTCAAAACACAATGCAACTATGGAATGAAACAATAAGACAAAAGTACATCCTGAGGGGCACTGGTACGCGTACACCGCTTGAAAGCTGTCTGTAATTGTTAGAAGTTGGTGAGTCAACTGTGTGTAAATGTGCATCTTAACGTATCTGTGACTTAACCTTGGTTGTCTAGCCTGAACATGAAGACTATGAGACGCTCTACAGCGTCCGATACAAATGCTGACATTCTTCTGTTAAAAGTTCAAATATTTCATCATCAGCTCAGCAGACAAATGAACCACCTACCTCACTTTTTTCATTTGAAACAGACACATTTGCACAGCGGTTCCTGCATGCAACACGAGCTAAATGGTAACACGCTACCGATACAGAGTTTCAGAAGGCGTTTTATAAAAGAGTCAGAAAAACGTTTTTTATTCACCAGAAGTGTCTCGTGACAGCGCCAGCCAGGCCGGTTTTCCTCACATTTTTTAAACAAACTCAACTCTCGATAAAAACCATTTACGTTGAGAGGAACAACATCTGAATATTCAAAATAAGACATATTAAATGTTTATTTAGAAAAAAAAAAAAAAAACCCCACTTGAGACCCAGTCATTAGATATTCATCGGTGATGCAGACAATCATACAGAGAGACCCTGATACAGGTGGATATTAATAACTTGTATGCTAAAGAGTTCTGGTCTCATCCTCTGAGAGTCATTATTTGCAGCCACGTCATCCTGTGTCTAAACTGAGTACAGATATATGGCCACTGTATAATGGTTTGATTTGTATATTTGGATAAACAAACGTGAACCTTTTACGTATGCGTGTGTCTAAATGCTGCTATATCCGCACTACACAATCATTTCCAGCTGCCTTGCGTACTCGATGACTTGTTGGGCCAGTTCTGTGGAAGGGATGGTCACTTCCTCTGTCTTTTGATGCTGGGTGCTGAATGAATAATATCCATCGGGGCTCTGGGTCCAGCCTCTCTGCAGAGCACAAAAGCCAGACCGTGAACATATATCGGTTTCGGGCCAATACACGAATAACCATTTACTCGCCCTCAGGCCAGCTAAGATGTAAATGAGTTTGTTTCTTCGTTTCACCAATGGATTTTTATTCTGACGGCAAGCAAACAGCGGATTAAAAACGTCGCAATAATACAGTCCATCAGTTAACATACCGTGAAGAGAAAGGCTCCTTGTTCGTAAGAAGTTTGGGATATAAAGACGCGTATTTTAACCAGAAGCAATGTTTTGAAGTTGAAAACATACTAATGCTGGATTTGTTTTTTTTACAAACACGCATGGATTATTATCAGCTGTTTGGACTCTCGTTCTACGACGGCACCCATTCACCGAGGACCTCACTGGTGAGCAAGTTATGGAAAGCCAATCCAAATCTGTTTCCGATAAAAGTAACTCATCTACATCTTGAAAGCCTTCAGGGTGAGTACGTTTTCAACAATTTTTTGGGCTTGATTTATTTTAGTTTAGTATTACATCATATATTAATTGCAGTATAAAACAAAATAGACAGCTAATCAAAAGCACGATAAACGTCAAACACTTACCTTCTTCGCATATTCTGTCATCTTTTTCGGAGAGGAAAAGAAAAGCACCCGCGTGGCCTCATTGAACTGAATTTGTTCATACGCTTTCTCTATACAACCTGCAATCTCATCTCTACAAATAAACAAACAAAAACTACATTTATACGACAGTTCATCATCTACATTAAGTCACCGAGACCATCAATGACCCCTACCGAATAGTATCAAGAAGAATGTCAATGAAGAAGTTGTAGCTCTCAGCAGGAATATTTCCTTTGGCAAGAAAGACCTTGTTGTAACTGCCTTCCATCAGATACTGAAACAAACAAAAAACACAAAAAGGTATGAAACAATTAGATGCTGCTTAAAATAAGCACTGAGGAAGAAAAAGGTCCCGTACCTGCTCTAATGAAACTGGATGTCTGATGTAGACATTCGTCTGGATGTCTTTTGCGCTCAGTCTTTCCAGCTCCGTGTGGAACTCAGACACTCTGTTCTGAGACAGCAGGAAGAGCAAGTTGAGACCCAGCAACTGGTGCCTGTAGGCTGACTCGGGCAACTCGTCCCTGCGACATTTAATAAGAGACGAGACTATAACGGGAGCGAAGAAAAAGCCAGCGTAACGGTTCAGGGTATAACATGCTGAAAATGTATACAGAATCCTAATCTATTTCTCAAAGAAATGCAGTATGTTGGAAACATTCATGCATATTCCTGTAGACATGTGATGGTTTGTGTCCAGTCCTTTTGAATGCTGCATCACACTACAGAGACCAACATACAGGCAATATGTACATTCCACACAACTAACTGTTAGCATTTAAAATTCTAATTCTGAGCGATAGTGAATGAACAAAAGAAAAATTACTTGTAATCAAAGTAATAACACTTAAGTTGAGCCATGTAGCGTTCAAAGGAGGGGATGTCTTTCTTTAGAATGCTCCATAATGCTCCAATCTCCAGAACGTCTCCTAAAAAATATATATATATTAGTAACAAATAATTAAAACATTTAATCTAAATTTATATTTTCCTATTGTGATTAATACTTACTGGCAAGGATAAGCTGTTGTTTGGTTAGCTTGGTCCCAGTAGTTGGTAGAAAGTTCAACTCTAGCAGGGATATCTACACACACACACACACACACACACACACACACACACACACACACACACACACACACACACACACACGCGCACACAAAATAACGTTTAGATTAAGGTCAATAAAATGTGAAAAAAATTATATTTATTTCCAATCGGCTCCTCACAGGTGTCAACTGCGCGACCTGTATAGATTTGTTTTATTAGAATAACCGCCATATTAAACAATAATATGCAACATACCACAATTTGGAAAATTAAATGAGGGAAAAAAAACTTTTAACATTACCTGCGAATGAATATAAATACAAATTAGTTCACGCACTCTGTCATTTTACATAATCTCTGCTGTCTCGGTTCGACACATGCTAGCTTAACTTGGTACATTGGCGGTGAACAAAGCCAAATCCACACAATTCACCGAAAAACACATGTACTTTGACGACATATCTCTGCTCAAACGCAAAAATACATTGTTTGTTGGTGAACAGGAATCAATCGGACTGAACCGTTCTAGATAGCAGCACTGCTAACCGTTCATCAGCCAGCAGCAACGGCTTATTTCTATAGTTTAGGCGTATTAGTGCTGTTGTATGATTTTCATCCTACCTTTAGCTTGCTCAGGATCTCACCACATTTATTAAGATTTGGATTCTTCTTGTTCCACTCGGCTTTCAACGTTTCATATAATCCCGCAGTCTCTTTCAACACAGACGCCATGGTGATTCTGCAAAAACGTACGACACCGGTCTGTCAGAACACGGCAGTGCGCTGTCGTAAAGAATGTTGGCGTCACCATGGAAACCAGTATAAATGGCATTGAGGGGTGTAAAATTAGGTGTTTGCGCAGCAGTTTATAATATTTCCTTAGTTAAAGAAAAATCTATTTAAAATTATATATCTTTTTTTTTAAATAAAAGATACGTCCAATACGATTATGTTGATAACTACATCAGCATTAATGTTTATATACCTATTTTGAGACATTTCCTTCCCGAAATCAAGATTTCATCTTTTTATTTGTTCATTTATTGTTGAATGTGGTGTCTTTATGCAAAACATATTGGGCGTTTAAAAAAAAGACTCCCAGGAAGACTCTAAAATCTTTTATTAATTTGTTTCATTTATTTAATTCGTATTGTGCTTGCTATTGACTTGTTATCGCATTGTGATGTTTCGTGAGAAAGATCAAGACAGATGAAATAGCAGTAGGGTATAATATGAAATGACATTAATGACATTATTAAAATTGTATCTATGAAATACGTCTCAAATGCAATGCATTTCCATTTTTAAAATGGGGGGAGAACGGCAACATAAACGAGCATGCCCATTCAGAAAGAAAAAAAAAAGATAAACAAAATGTTGCGTAATACTGAAAAGTCATTATTGTCTTTTTATTCGTGATCATCCGTTTAAAGTGGGATGAGTCGTAAAGTGACGCATCGGCGCCCTCTGCTGGAGACTGTGCGCAGCGTCCACAACATTATCAGCGCCGTTAATTAATTACTAGGATCCGCGATAATGAAGAGCTGCGGGTAGGCTGGTCCCGAATGTGAATGTTTCTAGCACTCCGTCGATGCAATATCGTGAGATTTATCGAGTTACATATCGCTCCGATCGATTATGACATGGCTGAAGGAAGACGTCTCTATTGAATGAAGGACATGCGCAGTTGGAAGGAGACGAAGAGGAAGGAGTGGGTGGTGGTGGAGGAAAATCTATTCATTGCGATATTTCTGTCACACCGGGCAGCGGTGATTTTAAAGCAGCAGATCGTGAAGGTCCAAGCCACACCCTAACTGTAAGCGATATTCAAGCGCAACTTCGACCGCGACCAATCAATGGCTGTAAACAAGAAGGAACGCCACGCCCCTTATACATACTTCATAAAAATGCCTTTTTGCGAGGGGGCAAATGGTTAATTTTAGCCTTTATTACAAAGAAGCCAACCCTCCACTGTAATGCTTGAGGTCGCGCCACCCCTTATTTGTGATGTTTAACAAAGAGGGCCAATCAGAGCCCCCGGTGTTTCATCAAAACAGACTCCTTTGTCATAAAAACATCCGGACCCAAGGTGAAGCTGTACAGGCAACCGCCTGTTTGTTATTGTGGTGGGAAATGTGATTCGTTTGATCACAGGCTAAAATATATAATTACAAAACACTTAATATTAAAACATAATAGTAAAAAGTTGTGTGGGTTTTTTTTATGCGTTAAGTCCAACACCCTATTTATTTATTACTTGTTTGACATAAAAAAGAACAACTAAAGAGCAGCTCAAAAGTTATGATTTTTATTTAACTAATATATTATTACAAACCTTTCGACAAGCGCTTGTTTTTATACACATTGTAATTAATGTATATATAATTGCAATTAAAAGAAAAATAGTTTTACTATATGAGCTTATGTATAAAACTATCAAAACACAACGTCTACTTAATGAGTTATCGTGTCAAATGTTGTTCATATCAAGGTTAAACTGTTGTCATTGAACGTCGTATGTTATGCATGCAACCGCGACACAATATAATGTTATTCAGTGTAACGCAGCGCGATATTTCCCTGCTATTACAGTGAAACGATACACAAACAAAGCATAATATCGCGCCAGTGTACTGCCGCAGTAGTAATAACAACTACAGTGTGGTATTGTTTATTAATCAGGCGATCGCGGCGGGCCTCTGTTTCCTGCTTGTGAGCGCTGTGCTTGGGTCCTGACGCGGAGCCCGTGCAGGGCCGTACTGGAGACCCCGCGCCGCCTGCACCTCTATCGTCTCGGGTGAGTTTGATACAATGTAGCAATTTCTCTATAATTCTCAATAACTATTGCAACGCTGCAACATTCGCATGCAGACCTCACCTCTTCCTGCTTCATATAGCCGGCCCGCTGCATAGGTCGGCGAACAGGGTGATTTTACAGCGAATTCCCAAGCATACCCCCCTGATCCAAGAGTATTCCAACATAAACTCATATTTAGCAGGGATAAAGATAGGCTACGCAATTGCGTCTAACGGAGCCCGAACACCAAATATTCACCAATTATGTGCATTGGCTCCAGTGAATGCGCTCCTGTGGCAGAAATACTACGTGTTTACAGTCAGTTATTGTCAGATTTGTTCGTATTGCGTCTGTAAACGCACATATAACTGCTAGGAAGCTAGCTAGCCACAGCTAACTGAATCTGCTGCAGAACGAGCGTCAAAGAGGCGAATTAAAGGCGCCCTGTGCGGTTTAACTTGTGAAACGGTTGTAAATAAAAGCATATGCACCGGAGGGAATGCGGAGCGAGTTGTTACAGCTCCGCAAATGCGAAAATAACCGCCGTGTCCTGCAGGTCCAGAGTGTCCATTCATGTCCCCGGTGCTCTTCTGCTGCTGGACGCTCTCAAAATGACCCAAAACGGGTCTCTGACAGCAGAAGCTTTCGTAAATGTTTGTTAAGGATGGCCTGCGTGCTCTTCGCGGAGACTGTTTTACCCCCAACAAACATTAGCGGCGTCCCCGCCTACCTCATCCTCATTTTGTGGTTTTGATTTGTTTAGATCGAGACTGCGACCGCGAGCAGCGCAGCGACTCGC
The DNA here is from genome assembly GCF_018831695.1 of Puntigrus tetrazona. Lineage (NCBI taxonomy): Eukaryota > Metazoa > Chordata > Actinopteri > Cypriniformes > Cyprinidae > Puntigrus > Puntigrus tetrazona. Next base: position 12,892,904 of record NC_056716.1, read on the forward strand.
CAGAGTCTGTCTAATTCGTGAGAGTTGGGGTTTGTGAGTCTGCAAATCGTGATTTATTTATTTATTGGCACTCGCTGGCGTTTTTCTGTCCGCGAGACAGTGTGAGGTGATGCGCGCGCTTTTTCCCTCAACTTCTCTCGCGCCACAGACAGCGCAACAAAGTTCAGCTGCTGCTTCCAGAGGATGTGAAAAAGTGATTTCATTTTATGTTGCAATAGTCCATCGTAAAGGTGTTAGAAGGCTTTATATTTCTACTTAAGTCTGTATTATTAACAATTAACTTGTAGGCCTACGTAAATCGGTTCATGTAGTGTTTCACCAGAACGGTGTAATCGTAATGCAAATGTCATGATTTAACGTGCATATTGTTACAGATCTGTTTGCATGCTATGTTTCTTTTTTAAATATAGTTTTACTTGTTTTTTTGACTCAAACACTCACTGATTTAGATTTACCTGGCAGCATTTGCCTTTACCTTGCATTTTTGCTTTGCTCTGCTTTTAATATTATTTGCATCTTTGTCAACAGTTTGATTTATTTTCCTATAGATTGAAATTGATCACCTGCAGTGTTTTCACATCTAAAATATTTTATGCTGATTAATGTTTTGCTTTGTTTTCGCTAGTCTGCATGATCAGTTTTGAATATCAGATTGACTTAAATGACCTATATTTCACAGGAATTATTTACCTTTGACTTCTGTGTAATGTTTAGCCGATTTTGGGGGGGTAAAAAGAGTAGAAATTATTCATGTTTGTGCACTTTTTTTATTTTATTTTTATTTTTTTTTTTTACAGTTGACATGGATGATGAAGATGGCAGGTGCTTGCTAGATGTAATTTGGTAAGTTGTAGCAAAAATGACAATGAAATTAAAATGAAATTTGCACATAACTTTTTAGTTTTAATGTTAGTTGTGTGGAAAACTTTTAACATCTTTCTTTTTGTACAGTGACCCACAAGCACTCAATGATTTTCTTCATGGATCAGAAACACAAGTGAGTACTGAAGTGAAAAGCGGTAGGGAAAAAAAAAAAAGGTTTTTGCGAGCTCCACTGGTGGGCAAGGCAGAAATCCCACTTTGAAAGTGTAACCCAGATAAATCACAGAAAAGCACAGCACACTCACCCAACAAGAATTCCCTGAACCTCCTAATCCTTTCTGGGTTATTTTTGCATTTCTGCCCCTAAACCGGTTGTCCAGCTTATTGATCTTTTCTTTAGAACATAATTGCTCCTCTTAATTTCTGCCCTGATTTTTTCCTCTTTGGTTAATTCACATAAATGACATACTAATCTAATTTTCCTGTCTTTTGACTCCTGTTTTCTTTCCTGTTTGCTTGGCCTTTTAACTTGGTTATGCCTGCATTTTGTTCTGGTTGATTGGTGCACTGTCCTCACTTTGCTCTTCCCTTGCCTTTCCCTCTTTGTCTGCCTATTTGCCCCTTATGCATCTGCTCCCTGTCGCTTTCTCACGCCTGTCTGTGTGCTGTGGTGATTTCTGCCTGTCCTATCCTGGGTATGTCTGTCTGTAGCTGGACACTGATGACCTTTTGGATGGCTCAAGTGACCCGTCCAGCTCATTCTTCTCCAGCACTGGGGTGAGTAATATCCCCCACTTGTGCCAACCTCTCGTCTCCATCCTTTTTTGTAGCACGTGTTCCTCAGACCCGCCATCCAAATCAGGTGCATTGCACACCAAGTCTGCATCTACAGCAGTCAGTCCCAGAGGCCTACCACCATCCCAGATCCATCCCTTCCATTTTATTCCTTTGTCATTCTGAATGTGTGGAGAGGTTTAGCGGTTAAGGTTGGTCTTTCTGTGTCTTCCAGGGCCACGTTCCTGAGGTCCAGCCACAGGCTCAGCTGTCGACAAATGAGCCAGGCCTTCCAAGAGTCAGCGTTGATTTGGACTTCCTGGAGGATGACATCTTGGGGGGATCGCCGGGAGGAGACAACGGAAGCAATGGTGTTGGGACAAATCATGAGCCTTGCGACATTTTGCAGCAGAGCCTGGCAGAGGCTAACATCACAGAGCAGAGCCTTCAAGAGGCAGATGCTGAGCTCGACCTCAGTCAGTTTGGGCTGACTGGCCTCACGCAGGTGGTCCAACCCTTGCCTGATGCTGGCCTGTCTGGGGTGGGCATTGGAGGTGCAGCTCAGATTTTCCCAAACCAAGGCACCCCCACTGCACCCTCTAATGCCACCCCAGACATGCTCAGCTCAGTCCTGGCACATCCAGGCCTGCAGCTTCAACCCCAGGTCATGAACAAAGCTATCAGCGTCCAGCCATTCGTGCAACAAGTCGGGCTTGGAAATGTAACCCTTCAACCTATTTCGAGCCTTCAGGCCTTACCGAATGGCAGTCAGTCTGGACCGTTGGGCATTGGACAAATTCAAGTTGTGGGCCAACCCACTGTAATGACAATAAATCCATCTGGGCAGCAGATCTTGGCGAAAACCATGGGTGGCTACCAACTGCATCAACCTGGGCCTGAGGCAGCAAGCGCTGGAACGCAGGCTGGGCTTGGAGGCTCTGTTTTGAGTTCAGGGGGAGGACTTTTAATTCAAGGGGGCAAGGCCACTCTAGGGTCCCCTGCCTTAAATGGGCCGGCTGTCTGCTTGAGCAACACAAATACCAACAACAGCGCAACTACAATGGCCGCTGCTGGTGGTATTGTGGGTTTCGGTAATGCCTCTTTGGGTGCAGGAATTGGATCTCAAACCCAGCCTCAAGGCCAAATTATGCAGAATGTCATCATCCAGAGAACGCCAACGCCAATACAGCCCAAACCCCCGCAAGGGGGTGCCATCCAACCCAAAGTCTTCAAGCAGCAGCAACAGCTTCCTGCTCCACATGCCTTGCCAAATGACGCTAATAAGGCTCTGGGGGTGCAGCAAATTCCAGTATCAGCTGGTCAGAATGTAACGTTCCTCGGGAAGCCTGGCTCAAATGTAGTCTTGAGCACACAGGCCACGTCACAGGGAACGCAGTTCTCTCAAGCGCTCTTTAAGCAACAGGGCCCCCAAACGTCAGGCAAACCGCTCAGTGTTCACTTGTTAAACCAACAGGGCAGCATTGTCATTCCCTCACAAACTGTCCTGCAGAGCCAAAATCACCAGTTCCTGTTACCGGGGCTTCAAGCGGGAGGTCAGATCCTGACTCAGCATCCCGGTGGCCACATCATTACTAGTCAGGGGCCTGGAGGGCAGATAATCGCTAATCAGATCTTGACAGCCAATCAGAACATAAACCTGGGTCAGGTGTTGGCCTCACAGGGTCACCCTGGTGCCGCCCACATTCTCTCTGGACACATTCAGCTGCAGCCCGGTCAGATGGGTCAGCCCACACTGTTCCAAATGCCGGTGTCTCTGGCGCAAACGCAGACACAAGCCCATCCGGTAACGGGCCATGTACAAACGGTCATCCAGGGCATGCCGATCCAAAATTCCCTGTCTGTGGAGAGCCTTAGCCCAGCAGTCAGTTTACAGACGTTGCAGCAATCTGGTGGCATCCCTAATAACGGTAGCAGCGGATCGACGGCCATGGCGCCGTGCCAGCCTGGAGAGGGCATCACGGTATTGGGTGGCTCTACCGACCCTGCTGCTCAACCGGCACAGACCCAACCGCAGCCCTCAATTCTTACGGTTCAGACAACTCCACCGGTTTCAGTAGCAGCTTCGGTTCCTTCCTCTTCATCGCCATCCCCTACTTTGGTCACATCCACGTCCTCAATGGTGGGTTTGGGTCCCCAGGCCCAGCACAGCCCCGGAAAGGTGTTGTTCACATCACCTGGTTCCAGCATGATCCTTAGTCAGGAGTCCCTTCAAATGTTCCTGCAGCAGGTCAGTGTGCTCTCTTTAAACCTTATCTGTTGTTTGCTGTGTGTTTTTGCTAATAAGCTAACATAACATTTGATCCCCAAGCTGACCAAGCTGACCAGTTTGGATGATTGTTTTACCTCTCCCATTCCTCAACTGATAAATGTGCCCATGTTAGGACCAACAGCAGCAAGCAGGAAAAGACCCACCTGCCGCTGTGGGTGTACCTGCATCTGTTATCGTCAGCGGCAGCAGTTCTGGTCCCACCCCTTCAGGCCATGACAACTTGTTAGCTGAGACTCGGCAGAGGCAGAGTCCCAGCCCTTCCCTTGGCCCCGCCCACATGGCAACAGTGGTTAACAAGGTAGATGAGCTCATGCTCCGCACTAAGCCCCACCCACTTGTTGCTGCCACTGCTGCGTACTGGACCACTGTCTCCCAGCAGAGCTCCCTTTCTTTCTCTGTCCCCCTGTCTTTCTACTGTCATTGCTCAGGCTTGGATGCCTTTTTATTGCTCCTTCACTCATTCTCACTTTTGGTTTTCATTAGGCCTTTCTTCTGCACTGTTATTCGTTTCTGTTATTGGTATTATAATTATAATGTAATGGGTTTATTTTCTCCATTAATCCATACTATGATCGCATGCAACACCTTCCCCTCGATATCAATTTCTTTCCACCTGTTACTTGCATGATAAATTTTTAATAGGAAGCTTGCTGAACTATATTGACACTAATTGGGATATGGATTGATGCAAATAACAGTGCAGTTGTTGCTCTTCAAATGGTTTCACATGCAATAATGAAACTCTAGGGATTTATTTTTCAGTTGTGTGTTTGCATCATCTTCGTGCATTTTCCCATGGGCATGTCATGATGGAGCAATGGCTCTTCCTGTTAGTTTTGCTTCTGTAAATCTTTGTCAGTCACTCTTTCCATTCATATTAACATTCAGCCTACTCACTATCTCTGCTTCTCAAATGTTCAGTAACTGCTGTTTAACCTCAATCAGCCCCCCCCCTCCCACCACCACCACCACCACCACCACCACCCAGCCTCCCCAAGAGAAATTAAATTAATTCCTTTCAAGATCACTTTCAAAGATTTGATCTTGATCACTTGCTCGCTGCCCTGAATTACCTTTGCCCTCTACCAGCAAATCTGTGTTAGTTTTAGATTTGTACTATTTTTATTTGTATTCTTTTCTGTTCTTTGTAAACCAATTTTTGTTTTCTGCAAAAAAGTATGTCCTTATGTTAGTTGTTTTAACCCCCTCCCAAACCCCCAATAGTGTCTGTCAGAAAGGACTAATCTGTTAGATGAGTACATTATGTACAATTCAAATATTTTGTATACTTTACTACTAAAGCTGTTGTAGAGACTATTATGAATACTGTCTTTGAGATTTTGAATATAGATTTTTCCTTTCTATTTCCTCTTGCTTTTGTATGATCCTACTTTGTATTTGTTTGTTGTTGCTTATTGCTGTGTGGTGTTTGACCAATTTCCAATTTTTTTGTGGTGTTTTTTTGTGTCTGCAAGTGAGGGCAAGTTAGTCTTTGTTTTAGTGATGCACTGAAATTAAGTTCTTGGTTGAAACTGAAACCGAGATACCGGTTTCTTTTTCTTTGCTTCATTTGCTTATGTTAAAAATGATTGTGGAACTGAATTGTGCAACAGTAATATAAAGAAACTCATTCTATTTATATTCTCATCATTAGGGCGTTAAACTATTTAAAATTAAATGGAAAACAACATGTTTTGGCCATTTAGTGTTAACTGATGTTCTGTCATGTCCTAAAGTGACTCATTGAAAAGTGTAACGTAGAATATATTCAGAAGCACCTGGAATTGTGTGGCACTTTAAGCATTGTTCTGTCTTTTCTGCTGTTGCCATCTGCTTGTTGTATAATGGTTCACTAGTTCTGTCCTAAGTCACATAGTAATTGTGAACTTTTGTGGTTTATGATGAGGTTCCCCTTTTTTCTTAAAACTGATGCAAATTTTCTGAAAAGTGAGGGAAAAGTCTTGAACAAAGAGAAAATCCAGATCCTGTTTTTTTTAATTGTTGTTATTGTTGTTGCTGTGCAAAAGATTTTGCAAAATGTTAGTTTGGTGAGGTGTTTTTTCACGTATTACTATTGGAATAATTTCAATGAAAGTATTTTTTAAAGTGGTATTTTCTGAAATTTCAGTGCATCCCTAAATATTTGTTTGACCAAATTGATGTATTAAAAATATTAACTGGCTAAATAACTCTCTTTTTTCCCCCTCCTCTTATTTTTATACTGTTTAGGTTCCGTCGGCAGCACATTCACAGACTATAAAGATCCAAAGCGCCTCCCCATCTCAGCCTGTGGTCACCCCTGCACCAACACCCACCCTAACTGACAGCCCCCAACCTGCCCAAGCTTCTCCCATAACCATCGGGCAGCAGATCCAGTCTCCTCACCAGCACCAGCAGTCTCGGCCTCCATCGCAGCCCCAGCCTCAGTCTCAGGCACAGACTCCCTCTCGCTCCTGCACGCCTTCCTCTCTAACACCCCTCTTTATTATACACAATCAGATCGGAGGTTCTCCACAACCACCACAGCCAGCTCCTCCACCTCAACAGCAGCAGCCTCAGCAAATACAAGTGCAGCTCCAGCCTCAAGTTCTTCCTCAGACTCTGCCTCAGCCAACCGCCCTGCAGCCTGACATACCTCCTTCCTCGTGTTCCCCGAAGCCTCCGCAGCCACTTCCTGCACAGTTCCAGTTCCAGCCTGCTGTGAGCTCGCCTCCAGCTGCAGTGGTGAAACAGCAGGTGACGGTGGTGCCGGGGCTGACTGCAGAACAGCAGCATCACCTTCAGCTGGTCAGTGCGCAACTGCAGACTATGTCATCCATCACACAGCCCTCTCCTCAGCAAAAGCAGCTCTTGGAAAAACTTCACCAGGTAATGCATCATCACCTTATACGTTGCATAGGGTTCTGCCTGATCATAAAAATGATAAAGTTTGAAATAAATAACTGGCACAACTTAATTCAGATATATAGAGCAGAGCTTTGGTAACGTTTAGGTGTCACTGTGGGCACTTACTGAGTACTTACTACGGATTTTTTTTTTGCAATTTTATACAGGTCCAGCAAAACATTCTTCTCCAGGCTAAGCAGCAAGCTCAGGCACAGGCTCAAGCTCAAGCTCAGGCTCAGGCCCAAGCCCAGGCCTCTCAGCAACAGGCCACAAACCAGTTTAACAAAATGCCAGATCAGCCTTCAGTCCAAGCTGCAACTTCAACGGCCAGTGGCACCATCCAAGCGCCAGTCCAGTCCCTTCTACAGCAGAAGACTGTGCTTGTCAAGTCCTCTACTACAGGTGAGGATTGCATATGTTTATCCTTTAGATGTTTACTTTGAAATATTCTTATGTTTACAAAGTGTTATCTTCACCTTAGGTGCAAATGACACTCAAGTTTTTTCTGCTGTGTCTGCTGGGGCTACAGTGAACCAGGGAATCACGACTCCAAACCTTGCGCAGGCTGTTCAGGTGAGAGAAATGTATCATATTTTTTAATGTAGTTTACAGCTAGACAATTTACCTTTGCAAGAAATATTGCAAAATGACTTTAACTTGTTTTGAACAATCTTTTTACTGGTTTGAACACTGATTTGCAGGCAAAGCCAGGCGTCATAAGTTCAGTTGGTGGGCTGACTCTGAATAAAGCAGGTTTGCAGATACAGGTTTTAGGTGCTGCACTCTCTCAAATGCCTGCACCTCCACCACCTGCTTCCCAAACACAGGTAAGGTTTAAAATTACATCACATTACATAAAACTTTTAAAATGAACTGGATGATGTCATATTTATGGTAATCTTGGTATCTCTTGTCTTTTCGCAGACTTCAACATTAAAAAGGCCTTTTAGTATGGAACCAAGCAAAGAAGCTAGGTAATATATATACATACTGTATACAGAGCACAAATGTTATTAGTTAAATCCAAGAATTACCTCATAAACGAGGGGAATGCGGCATTTAAAGGGTTGGTACACCCAAAATGAAAATTACCCCATTTCTTCTATCAAATGAATCCAGTTGGAGTTGCACTGCAATATTGCACTTTTTAAGTCCTATGTCAAGTTCCCTGGAATGTCTTCCGCTTACAATAGTTAGGGGAAGTGAGTGAATATAAATGTTGTTAATATTGATATTGCTTACAGAGGTCTTACAGATTGGGAAAGCTATGAGGGTGATTTAATTAGGGACATAATTTTTATTTTTGGATGAACTAACCCTTTAATGTATGCATCATGCAAGGTTTGAAACCATTTGTTGATGACTTGCTAATTATTTTGCACTGAGCTTTTTAAAGCTGTTTTCCCGCTCACATGCTTGTGTATCTGTTTGTAGGATGTTGGAACAGTTGCGAAAACAGCAAGGCTCGGTTCTCCATCCTGACTACAGTTCTCCTTTTCGCTCATTTGAGGACACACTTCATCGACTGCTGCCGTACCACCTGTACCAAGGCATGGCTTCATCCCCAGAAGACTACCGCAAAGGTAAATGCTCACACCTCATTGTGAACACTCTTTTACCATCCTGTAGTGTAGTTGTGAGGCACCCTCTTTGTGGCTCGTGTGTAATTCTCACTTTGTGTTTCTCTGTTCAGTGGATGATGAATTCGAGAATGTCTCATGCCAACTCTTGAAGCGCACCCAAGCAATGGTGGATAAATATCGTCACTTGCTTTTTGAGGAATCAAAGGTATCATTTTAAATCTCACTCCCTTGATCGCTGTTGATGCTTGGACCTCATGATGCCTTAAATTCACTGGTCTCTTGTGTGCTTTTTAACCTTGAGCAGAGGCTGGGTCCCTCTGCAGAGATGGTTATGATTGACAGGATGTTCATTCAGGAGGAGAAGGTTGCTCTTAGTCAGGACAGGGTTCTAGCCAAGGAGAAACCAGGTAATGACAAGGGTTTAATGCAAATTACCATTAAAGCATGTGGATTGGAAACAGGAATGAATGATGGTGTGGTATTTAACCTTTGTCTCTTATTCTTTGCAGAAGAATTTGTGGCCAATTCCTGTTTGCTGGACAGCAGTGCCGTAAGACCTGTACAGGTGGAGCTGAGTTCTGTACGAACCTCCTCCTCATCATCGTCCTCGTCATCGTCATCTTCAGCAGCGGCAGCAGGTGCAGGTCAACCTGTGGTAGCTGCGCCTGCTCCAGCTGCAGCTGTTGCCCCTGCTCCAACCCCAACCTCTGCACCTACTCCAGCTGCTGCCCCCACTCCTGCTTCTACCCCTACCCTTTTCCCTCCTACCAAGCTGGTGATTAAACAAGGTGGAGGAGGAGCGTCGGTATCCTGGTCCACCAGCTCCACGCCTACTCCTGCTCCCGTGGTCCGGCCAGCTGCAGAGCCAGTCACAGCAAGCGCCTCCTTCAGCCGCACTCCGTCCTCCCGCCCTGCTGATGATGACGACGATGTCACGCTTCCCCAGCGGACCAGCAAACCGCCCATCAAGACCTACGAGGCACGCCAGCGAATAGGTTTGAAGTTGAAGATCAAACAGGAGGCAGGATTTAGTAAGGTGGTTCACAACACTGCTTTAGATCCAGTCCACTCCCAATCCCAGCTCACTCCACAACCGCTGCCTCCTGAGCAGCCGCAGAAAGTCAAGCCCACCCATGTAACCCCACCCACCACAGTCATTAGAACTCCTCCCCCAACTTCTTACCCCACCTCCTCTTCCACCATCACTACAGTAACAACACACACAGGCTCCTCTGCCAGTAGCGCAACTTCCTCTAGTGGACCTACGCCCTCATTTTCTTCCTCCTGGTCTTCGTCGTCCCCTTCCACATCCACGGCACAGATGAACGGCACTCTAGAACACCACGAGGTAGGCGGAGTTAAACGGAACCCAGCAGCCACAACGAATCCTCCATTAACCACTTGCCGGCTCCCGCTTCGAAAAACGTACCGTGAGAACATCAGTCCACGTCATAGGCCGGGGGTACCAGGAGGAGGTGGAGATACGTTGCCCATTCTACCAGCAGTACCCACCATTACTACTTCCCCCCAGCCACAAGGCTCCTCTCCTCAAACTGAACGAACTGTGATAGCCAGTGTGAAACTAGAGAGGCAGGGTGGACATGGGCGGTCTCACCCCCGTTCAGAGTCGCAGAGCCTCGCAGCAGTAGAGGACGTCCTCTACCGTGGCATCAAAAATGCGTACCAACATCACAGAGAGTTCTCTGACAAAGAGGATGAGGAAGAGGCAGAGGAAGGTGGCCGCTTGGGACGGTTGAAGGGCATAGGGAGCAAAAACCGAGAAGGAGGAAGGGGTACCTTTAGGATGGATCAGCATGCTCCTGGCCCACCTTCCCCTGGAGAGTCTTCCTGCACAAGAGACTCTACACTACCTGCCAAACGCTGTAAGTCCGACTCTCCGGATATGGACAATGCGAGTTTCTCCAGTGGCAGCCCGCCGCCTGACGACTCGTTGAATGAGCACCTGCAGTGTGCCATAGACAGTATACTGAACCTCCAACAGGGCCCTCCTGGACATGGAGGCTCAGGGAAAGCGGCTTTAGGGAGGGTTCATGGGGAAAACCTGCCTAATCAGCACCAAACCCACCCTTCCTACAGACAGTCCATGCCTCCCCTCTCCACACCACCCTCGTCTGCCCCCATGTCCCAGCATCCACAGGTGGGGGGCCGAGGACAAAATGGAAATTTGGTTTCACAGACGCACAGTAGATAACAGCCCCTTTAGCAGATGTTGACTGAAAGACTGAAAAGCAGTATGTCAATGGATAGGGGAAGCAAACGGAGACACTTTTCCCATGATCTGTGTTTGCTTTGTTTGTCTGTGGTTTGTGCTGATGAAATGTGTTCTTTTGGTTTACATATTGGCCCTTTAAGTGTACTTTCTAAAGTAAAAAAAAAAAGTGCACTTTGATATGATTTTCAAAATTTTGTCCCTCTGTTTTTTCCTGGGTTCGAATCTGGGACGGTTCCTACGTTGGTTTCCCAATTTAAAGATTTCTCTCAGCTTGTGAGAGACAAAATATATGACCATTCATTTAATAAATAATGTTTGTAATTACTGTGACGTATGCAGTTTGCAGGAACTTTTTAAGTGATATCATGAAAATTGTCATATCAAACAATAGTTATTTGGTTATTTTGGAGAATTTATTTTGCAGACACTATTGACACATATTTTTCCCTGTGTTAGAATGGTCCCCCTTTACCATGAAATTATATTTTTGGGAACTGGTGATCACTGTGTAAAGGCTCATTAATGCATAATAATGTAGTGCTCTTGTCTCCTCTGAGACATGAAATCTGGTTTTGGTTATCCAGCTACATGAAATAACAATGAAACATTCACAAACAGAAAAGTCACCAGAACTGTAGAAAATCTCTTGACCTTTTAAAGCATTCCAGCATCAAGAGCACATTTACAAATCAAACATCACGAACAGCACAGCAAATGTGGTCACCTTTTTTAATCAAAGAAGTGTATTTTTTTATGTCTGGGAACATCTCTGAAGTTTCAAGACATACAGCCTCCCTCATTTATGCTTTTTTTTTTGTAGGCATATGTATGTTCAGACACTTTTACACATTTAAGATAGAATCACTGAAAGATCTTTGAACCGTTCAGAAGCAAACACAGCGAAAGCAATGACATGGAAAAAAAAGAACAATAATAATGTAAAGAGAAAAAAGAAAATAGAACTGTAAGAATTTGAAGTATAGTACTACAGATTAATTTTGTATTGTATTTATTGTGTATAATGACACTTTTTAAAAAAAACTGTACATTTAGTAAAACTGTAAATTAAACCTTGCTTCTTTTATGAAACAATCCCACTTGTTTCTGTTTGATATTTGACTTGGTTGTTTTTCAGGGCTGATAGCTAAAGCTAAAGAGGGTTTTTTTCATTTCATTAACACTATATTTCGATAGTCCACTTTAATCTATTAACAGTAAGTAACTTTGCAACTACATGTCAGCTAGCAGTCATTAGAGTATTAGTAGACTGTCTGCTTAATGTCTTATAAGGCTTCATTTTGACGTGTCCACAACATACTACATACTATCAGAAACTTTGCAAGTGCATGGCTACTTTTCCTACTAACCCTAAACCTGCCCTAACGGTCTACTCTGCAACTTAATGAGAATTAGTTGACGTCTTATCGATAGTAGAATGTCTAAAGTGGACTATGAAAATAAAGTGTAACCTTGATTTCATTGTGTAGCCTATATGTAGCGATCTTACTGACCAGTAGGGGTCATTGTTTAATCGGGTCTGACTCAGGGAGGCGCAACAGAGCACAATGATATGCCAAGTCTCTCAGACGTGGTCTGTCAGGCCAACATCAAGAGTCATGTGAACATCTGCTCTGCAAACAGATCTCTTAGATCAAACAAAAGCCAGAGGAATCATAATAGAATACGCTGCCCCATGGTGCAGCGTCCGCTGAAAGACAAGCACCACCACACCCTCACGTTTGCAGGCAGTACTTTATGTAAATGAATGACTCGCCCTATAAAAAGCTTGACTCCACCTTAGCTTGTTGATGCGCCCCCTCACTCCCTGTCCCCACCCTGGTTTAAACCCATTGTCATCACTCGTCGTCCAGGGCTCTCCCCTGCTTCTGCATCAGGCAGTGTTTGAAGAAGAGGTGCAGAGAGAAACGTAGGCAGGGAAAGAGGCAGTACTTGTCTGCATGCCTTAGAGCTGAGTTTGCTGGAGGAGTCAGAAGCACAGGCAGATCAGATCAAGACCTCTCATCTGAAATACATGAAAAAACTGAGAAGAGCCATCACTTGAAACGTTTGACTTGGTGCTACTAGGGTGCCTTGGACAAAGATCATTCTTCTAAGATACATCCTCACGTGTAGAAACACGTCCTTTAGAAAGAGTCATCATCTCTTCAAGTTTTTCAATCCGAGACTCGACGTTCTCCAGGTAAGAGGACATATCTTGCATTTTTTGAAGTGTACAATTGCTTTGTGTGTTGCACCGTAAAATCCTTTTCTAATTAAATATAGTTTCAGAATAAAGTTCAGAACAGTTGATGCATGCATCGATAAACCAAGAAAAGGTCCAAACAACGGCACAAATGCCTTTGGCCTTTCCTCTGATTATTGGCACACATCAGTGTTCTGACTCTGTAATACTTCTGGAAATTTACTGAAGCTCAAGGCTTCTCCAAAAGAAGTCAACTCTCTGTGTTGCAATTGCGGTGAAGGATGCCACAAGGCATTTTCCTTCTTCTGCGCAACATGTGAATCTTATTACATAAAGTCAAATCCCAGCAATCATGCTTTTGCCAAGGCAACTGTGCCATAGTTGAACTTTTATTACAACACAACTGGTGTCTTTTTTGGCAAAACCTTGATGTGGGAAACATGCATTTACTTTTGCATGAACTCCATTTTGATTTAGAATAAGTCCTCTTGATAAACGTGGTGCATTTGTAGGGAGTGTTTCGAATCTAATGTGAGCCAAATGCTCATTAGTGGAATTACTGCAAAATCCTGTCAGGATTTAACTAGAGCAACTGAATATGCTTTTGTTTGATGCATCACTTGTGTATTCAGCCCTTTACACACCGTAATCCTTCACTCATTTAACTTTCCACTGTAAGCCGCCGCTGGAAAACATGGCTCACTCTTTTCAATATACGGAAATAAGTTATGAATGTGTGTTTGTGGACCAAGAGTTTGGGTGTGTGTGTAAGTGTTTCCAAAATGAGCACCAACATTTTCCAGGGACATGCATGGACAATGCACTCTACTTTCCCTGTAGGCTGAAAACATTTCTTTAGATTCTTTATTTGAAGATAAATGGAAAAGCTAGGCATTTTAATGGGAGCAAGGCCTGTTGCCTAAGAAATAAAATGGATACAGTATACGCATACAATATAACCTTTTCACCTTCCGTTTACCTTTTTATGTTTTTCAGGCAAAACATTTGTTTACTAAAACTTTATAACTCCAGCGAACATCCCTTAACTACTGTAAACCTGTGAGGCAGAACACTTGGGTACATTATATAAATACTGTAAGAAAGAGAAGAGTCTTCACAGTCATCCCAGAGGACACGTAAACAGTGCAAAACAAAGCCATAAATTAACTGCAAAGGAAACTCTGAATACTCTCTCAAGTAGAAGATGTCACGCTGGGGACGCAAAAATGTCAAGAAGGCCCCTGAGGTGATCAGGACAGTGACCGAGGGCCTCAAGTCACTCTATCGAAAGAAACTCCTGCCCCTGGAGCAGTACTATGGCTTCCATGACTTCCACTCACCGAGTCTGGAGGACGCCGACTTTGACAACAAACCCATGGTGTTAGTGGTTGGTCAGTACTCCACAGGAAAGACGACCTTTATCAAGTAAGATCCTACATAAGTCAGTTAACTAGTGCTTTTTCTCAATCTGGGGCTTTTAAGGGGTTTAAAGTCTGCATGAAGGCAATCTAAACATGTTACATCAATTAGAAATATATTAGGTATATTAAATAATATTAGGTCGTTAAACAGTTTTCACCATTTTGTGTTCAGGTTGCTTTTGTTTATTTTTTGTCGGGCCTGAAATTACATCTCGATGACGCACTGGAGCCACTGAGCATGCTCCTAACAATATAACTAGAGCGCATTAGCATCAGTGGTTCTCCACTCAATCGTGAGTTACTGATATTGTCTTAAAATACTACAACCTACAGTTTACTAGCTAGGCTGTAAATGTATATTACCTGTTGTATGACTGTGTAAATCAAGTTAAGCTGCTAGAAAAAGCATCCATTCAGGCTGTAGCGGTATCTGACAGCTTTTGAGGCGACAGCTTTCCCGTGAGGGGGCGTGGTCTCAGTGCCACCAGCGGACACGCCCCCAGCGTTGGATTATTTTTTCAAGATTTTGATGTTATTTTATTTACTTTGCGTTTTTTTTAATAATTCAACTTTGTCTGGGTGGTTAGTAACACATTTAATATTGCTTTACGTGGACTTTAAAGTAACAGTGTGTTTGACAGTGGATAGGGTCTTGGGAGCTCACTAGGCGTGACTTTCTGTTTAATTTTTGTCTATATAACATTTGTTTGAACCCAATATTCTATTCAAGGGTTGGTTTTAGGTCCTTTAGGCTACTGAATGGAATTACATAGCTGAACTAACCAACTCTCTTCCACAGTGTTTTGTTTGTTCGGGTAGATGACATAATAAAAACCACAAGGTTATTAAAAACCATCATGTCAACACAGTAACCATGGCTTTGTTCTGTCAACACAGGTATCTGCTGGAACAGGACGTCCCAGGGAGTCGTATAGGCCCAGAGCCCACCACCGACTGCTTTACTGCTATTATGCACGGAGACGTGGAGGGCATCATTCCTGGAAATGCCCTGATAGTGGATCCCAACAAACCCTTCCGCAAGCTCAACCCCTTTGGAAACACCTTCCTCAACAGGTGAATAGAGTCATACAGACAGATGTTACACTGAGCTGCTATGTACGACGTGACATGAGAAATGAGGGCGGGTTGCGAGGAAGAATGTGTTGACTGATCCGTCTGCTTACTCTGGGCACGCAGGGAAGATAACAGAGAAACAGTGTGTTAGTTTTTGCTCTACGGAATTTCAAGCGTCCGTGCCAAATTTCTAAGGTAGGAGGGACTTTCCTTATTTGTGGAAAACTTGTGGAAGGGAGCGATATCACAAGAGAGGGCAATGAGCGCTAATGTGCCTAAAGCAGAACTGCAGCGTGAGATTGCTTAGAGGAGTCCACCAAAGTTTAAAAAGAAGAGCTTGTTTCAAAGTTGTCTTTACATAATAAAATATTTATGAGTTTTCCATTTGCAAGGATTTTTGCATTTTGTGAAGATAATGTGAATGGTAATTTAAACTGCTAGATTGTAGTGGGTGGTTGCCAGAGCATTACTATGAGGTTGCCAAGGTGCTTTTAGATTATTATGCAGTTGGATGTCTGTTGTATGATTGCTTATAGCTTTATGACAAAGGTAGCATTCAGCTAAGTAAAAAGTAAAAACAAATATAATACTTCACGCCCTGCCCTTTCATAAAAAGGTTGAATCTAATATTTTATTCTTCACAGTCACGAGGAGGGTCTGCTGGGGTTTCATTTTTAGAATCAATGAAAAATAATGTTCTGTTTTCTGCATGGCTTTGATTTCGTAGTGGAAGCGGTTTTGTTAAAATATTTAAAATAGAAATAAAAAATGGAATAGTGTGCCTAACAAATTAAAATAGATACTGATTTTATTCATTATATCACTCTGATATGTTCACAACTTTCCAAAAATATACAGTACATAAAAACAAGCTCTTTATATAAGAGTTTTTTGCATGTACAAGTTGTATTATTATTATTAGTATTAATTAAGACATCTGGACAAAAAAGAACATTGACCCTAATATGTTATATATATTATCTGCATAAATAATAATAATATTAATTTGGTGAATGTGAGCAATGCTGGTTATTAAAATACCAAGCAGTAGCCAAACAGTGGGAGGAAAGTAAGCTGTAGTTCAAGTCCAGGTCATGAATACCTCAGTCATCTTATTAACCTTGCCAAGAGAGTTTCAAAATAATTAGCTTGCAGTTGTCTGTCAGCACCAGAGAAGGCGCTGTTTTGAGAGCCAGTGAGTCTTCATCCGATCCAGTTTTACCTCGGCCTCTTTGGGTGTTTTTTTGCGAACATGTTTTGAGAACTTCTTTGCTCCTACTTCCTGCCCAGGGAAGCAGTCCACTCGTTAAACTCATTTAAAGCAGGAAGAGACCATGTTTTTCTATGCAGCAGATCATTAGTGGCAAGTATTGTTTGATTTTGGCAGCGCTGGTCATTTTCCCTCAGGAAGCCCTCTGTGTTTCAAGCACCACTTCCACACAATGGATCGGCCTGGGAGGAGTGACGCTAGAAGTCTGCTTCTTAGATCGCACACAACAGCTGTGATAGGAGTAATGGATCATTTTTTCAGCTTTTCTCAGTGGGAGAGTGATTTTAGCTAAAGAGCTCCTGAATGTTTGATATGTGCACTGTGCCCTTTTAAGGAATCAAACTGCAGCTGTTTCGTGCGTGATGAGACATACAGTGCCCCTGAAGCATATTAAACCATTTTGGACAATTATAGCACTTACAACATTAAGCCTTTGCTTCAACCAGGAGAAATAATGAATGTGCTGAAGTTTGGTGCGATCGCTGAATGCAATACAAAATGCGTTTAAACCAATTTTCTGTGTGTCTGATAGATTCCAGTGTGCTCAGATGCCCAACCAGGTTCTGGAGAGCATCAGTATCATTGACACCCCGGGCATTCTCTCCGGTGCTAAACAGAGAGTGAGTCGAGGTAAGCCTGGAAAACGAGTTTGGAAGCACTTTATGCCAAATTTCAATAACAGAATACGGTTCTATCATTAATGAATAACTACTCAAAACACATGGGTAAATCAATATTAACACTCTAGTAACTATTACTAACTAATTAGAAACTCTGATTAATGTCAGCTGATATTAGGGAGTTATGATGATTTTCACTTTAGAATATGGATCCAAATAATTAGTAGTTCCTTTAGAAGGATGTTGTAATACTTCAGCCATTACTAGTGAGTTACCATTATCTTAATTTTGGAATTAATTATTCATTGTGCATAATTCACATTACTTATGAACCTGTATACAGTAGTTCTTAGGAGTTCTCCAGGATATATGAACGACGGAACAGTATTCTAAAGTGTCACCCCACACTTCAAATTTAATTTCACTTAAACTGGTCTAAAACGTCTCTTTAATTCAGTGTTTCAGATATATTGATAGCCTTTCCCCCTAGTTCCTTGTGAAAACTGTACAATACTTCACAATATGCATTTCAAACTATGTCTAATACTAAAATGCTTTCTGTTTAAACAATTAAAACTGAATCAACCCCAATAACGTCTCTCAGAGAAACTGCAGGTATTAGGTATTAACTGGAAAACTTAAAAATGATAATACTGATCTGAGACATGTTTCAAGTAAACAGTGGATGGTCTGACTCTAGGCTCACCCACGGAGAACACTGTTGGGTAATCTTAGTATGTCAGTGTTGCACCTCTCTGCTCTGTGTCTGCTTTTTCTCAAATATTTTCCAGCAGTTAAAGTGACGCACAGAATGGGAAAGTGAGCCATTAAGGTGTGACAGGGAGAGGAAAGGGAAGGAATGTGAAGCCATTACATGTATTAGGGGGATGTAGGAGGGTCTGGAGGAATCAACTGTTGTCGTAACTATTTAAGCATAATATATTATTCATAACCCATGAGCACATAATCTTGATTAATGGAGCAGGCCTGTAAGTGAAGTATTCAGGAAGATGTCCCTCCTGGAGTAGGGTTGCCTACATTGGCACAAATATTCAGGGAAAGCCTACCATGATCTCCAACCCTGCTCCTGGAGAGCTACCGTCCAGCAGACTTCAGATACAACCCTGCTCCAACAAACTTGTCTGTAATTACTAAGTAACCTATGATTCAAATGTCTTTGACTGGGGTCAATGCTGAAATGTTTAGTGCAGTAATTCTCAGATGCAGAATTTGAAACCCTTGTTTTACAGCAATAGTGTATGCTTCTCTGGAGTCAACAAACCAGTGTGAGTTAACCTAAAAAGTGCACCGCCTATCAGAGAAGTCAATGTTAAAATGGAAACGAGAACAGCTGAAACATCAAATTTGTTGTAATTGTAGCCAATATTTATTATTATTTGCAATGCTTCTTGCAGTTCATAAAATAATTAAAGGGTTACTCCACCCCAAAATTAAAATGTAGTCATTAATCACCAATGTTGTTCCAAAAACATAAAAGTTTAATTTGTCTTTGGAACACAATTGAATATATTTCTGATGAAAACCAGGAAACTTGTGACTGTACCGTTGACTGCCAAACAATTGTGACTGTCAAGGTGCAGAAAATTATGAAAGACGTAATCTGAATGCTGCATCTGCAGTGGTTCAGCTTTATTCAAAGTCATTTTTATTTTTTTTTTTCCATACAAAACATATTCTCATAGCTTCATAATATTGCGGTTGAACCACTGATGACAGATGGAGCATTCAAACTATGTCTTTCATACTTATCTGTACCTTGACTTTTGCTTCAAATCAAATCAGAGCTGGTGGGTTTAATCACCACAGACTCTTTATTGAGGAGTTTAGTTTGTTTTGTTCAGTTTATCGGTTGTGTTTTACCTCTTATCTCATTTTGTAGGATACGACTTCCCGGCAGTTCTCCGCTGGTTTGCTGAACGTGTGGACCGGATCATCCTTCTCTTTGATGCTCACAAGTTGGAGATCTCGGATGAATTCTCAGAGGCCATCGGGGCTCTCAAGGGCAATGAAGACAAACTCCGTGTTGTGCTGAACAAGGCTGATATGGTTGACACCCAGCAGCTCATGCGGGTATATGGAGCTTTAATGTGGTCTCTGGGGAAAGTGTTTGGTACTCCTGAGGTGCTGAGAGTGTACATCGGATCTTTCTGGTCTGAGCCTCTCATGGTAACCGACAACCGAAAGCTGT